>NC_034603.1:2124655-2200960 GCF_900095145.1 Mus pahari | reverse complement strand
TTCAGGTGACAGCAGATGCTGGAGAGGATGTGGAAAAAGAGGAACACTCTTCCATTGTTGGTTGGACTGCAAGCTGGTACAACCACTCTGGAAATCAATCTTGCGGTTCCTCAGCAAACTGGACATAGTACTACCAGAAGATGCAGAAATACCTCTCCTGGGCATATACCCAGAAGATGTTCCAACTTGTAATAAGGACACATGCTCCACTATGTTCATAGCAGCCTTATTTATAATAAGCCAGAAGCTGGAAAGAACCCAGATGTCCCTCAACATAGGAATGGATACAGAAAATGTGGTACATTTACACAATGGAGTACTACTCAGCTATTTAAAACAATGAATTGATGAAATTCTTAGGCAAATGGATGAATCTGAAGGATCCTGAGTGAGGTAACCTAATCACAAAAGAACTCACATGATATGCACTCACTGATAAGTGGATATTGGCCCAGAAACTTAGAATACCCAAGATACAATTTGCAAAACATATGGAACTCAAGAAAAAGGAAGACCAAAGTGTGGATGCTTCGTTCCTTCTTAGAATGGGGAACAAAAATACCCATGGAAGGAGTTACAGAGACAAAGTTTGGAGCAGAGCCTGAAGGAACAACCATCCAGAGACTGCCCTACTTGGGGATCCACCCCATAAACAACCACCAAACCCAGAAACTAGGCAGATGCCAACAAGAGCCTGCTGACAGGAACCTGATATAGCTTTCTCCTGCGAGGCTCTGCCAGTTCCAGGAAAATACAGAAGTGGACGCTCACAGTCATCCACTGGACAGAGCACAAGGTCCCCAATTAAGGAGCCAGAGAAATACCTACCCAAGGACCTGAAGGGGACTGAAGCCCCATAGAAGGAAAGTCAATATGAACTATCCAGTACCCCCAGAGTTCCTTGGAACTATACCACCAATCAAAGAAAACACATGGTGGAACTTGTGGCTCTAGCTATATATGTAGCAGAGGATGGCCTAGTCGATCATCAATGAGAGGAGAGGCCCTTGATCCTGTGAAGTCTCTATGTCCCAGTATAGGGGAACTCCAGGACCAGGAATGGGGGTGGGTGTTTTGGGAAGCAGGGGGAGGAGAGAGGGGATAGGGGATTTTCGGAGGGGAAACTAGGAAAGGGGATAACATTTGAAATGTAAATAAAGAAGATATCTAATAAAAAAATTTCAATCTCTTTTGAAATTCAAAGTCTTTTTACAATTCAAAGTCTCTTAACTGTGGGCTCCACTATTACTTTATTACTTCAAAAGGGAAAAATATTAGGGCACAGTTGTAATCAAAGAGGAAATCAAACTCTAACCTAACCATCCAATGTCTGGGATCCACTCACCATCTTCTGGGCTCCTTCAAGGGCTAGGGTCACTTCTCCAGCTCTGCCCTTTGTAGCACACGCCTTGTCTTCTAGGCTCCAGCTGCCTGTACTCCACTGCTGCTGCTGTTCTTGGTGGTCATCTCATGGTACTGGCATCTCCAAAACACTGCTTTCTTCTACTGCAACTGGACTGCACTTTCACAAATAACCTCTCATAGGCTTTTCATGGTGGTAAGCCTCAACTTCTCTCTGCATGACCCCTTCAGTCCTGGCCTTCAACTGCTACTGAGGCTGCACCTTCACCGATGGCCTCTCCTGGCCTCTCACAGTGCCAAGCATCAGCTGCTACCCCTTCATGTTTCAAAACCAGTGCCACCTGGGTGACTCTTATACATTACCAAGTCTGGATGCCAACACGAGATACAATCATGCCTCTGGAACACAGCTTCTTTGTGTTCTCAGGAAACATTTCCCAGAAGGTTTCACCTTAGTGATTCTGGTCTCTTCTTAATCACTGCTAATTTCTTAGCTCCAGCTAACCAGCATCAATTGCCCAGTAATGCAAAGATTTCCCTTTAGTAGTTCTGGTATCTTGTTAATCACAGCTGATTTTTCAGCCCCAGCTAACCAAAACCGTAGAATCTTCACAATCAAAATAGCAATTGCCCTGATAAGAGTCTTTAATCTTCCCTCTGAAATTTCACAAGCCAGGCCTCCATCTTCTGCACTGTTCTCAACATTATCTTCCAAGCTCCTATACAACATCCCACAGAGCTCTTAACACCGAATGGCTCTTCTAGCCCAAAGTTCCAAAGTCCTTCCACAATCCTCCCCAAAACATGGTCAGGTTGTCAGTAATACCCCACTCCCAGTACCAGTTTGTCTAAATCGGGGTTTGTATTCCTGCACAAAACATAATGACCAAGAAGCAAGCTGGGGAGGAAAGAGTTTATTTGGCTTACACTTCCACATCTATGTTTATCACCAAAAAGAAAGTCAGGACAGCAGCTCACACAGGACAGGAACCCAGAGGCAGGAGCTGATGTCGAGGCCATGGAGGGATGCTGCTTACTGGATTGCTTCCTCTAGCTTGCTCAGCTTTCTTATAGAACCTAAGACTACCGCCCAGGGATGGCACCACCCACAATGGGCCCTCCCACCCTTGATCACTAATTGGGAAAGTGTCTTACAGCTGGATCTCATGGAGGCATTTCCTCAAGGGAGCCCCTTTTTCTGATAACTACAGCTTGTGTTAAGTTGACACACAAAGCCAGCCAGTACACTGGCCTTGAACTTATAGTCATCTTGCCCTTGTATCTGAGTAGCTGGAATTGCAGGCATATGACAACTTGCTCATCTCTAATTAAATACTTTAAATGACTCTGTCTTCTATCTTCAAGGGTTTATGAGCTGCCTTTATTTTTTATTGGTGCTATGTATATTCAAAATGAGCATCTTCAAATAATTTTATCAAAGTTTGCTTTTTTGTTTGTTTGTATGTTTGTCGCTGTAGCTCTGACTGTCCTTGAACTCTTATGTAGACCAGGCTGGCCTCAAACTCACATAGATCTGCCTGCTTCTGCCTCCCTAGCACTGGAATTTAAGCCATGCACCATCACACCCTTCCCACTATTGGACAACCACAGTCTGTGTCGCCATATTACCCCTACCCTCCAGTTACATGAGCTCTGAGCCTCTTGGTGGCCTGCAGCTCAAGTGTGCCTGTTGGATGGCAGTTCTTTCAGTAATTTCTATGATTGTATGTCAAGTTCATAGATGTTTTTCTACATTTTTGTTTGTTTGTTTTTGTTTTTGTCTTTGGGTTTTTTTGTTTTTTGTTTTTTGTTTTTTTTTGGTTTTTTTTTTGGTTTTTTGGTTTTTTTTGAGACAGGGTTTCTCTGTGTAGCCTTGTCTGTCCTGGAACTCACTTTGTAGACCAGGCTGGCCTCGAACTCAGAAATCCACCTGCCTCTGCCTCCCAAGTGCTAGGATTAAAGGAGTGCACCACCACGCCCGGCTGTACAAGTTTTAATCTGCTATCAACTGACTTTTTTTGCCTGGCTCCATGAGCTCTTAATGCTGTGACTCAGCCTCCTCAATAGCTGGGCTGTCACTGTAGCCTTTGGCTTTTTGTATCTGGTACTTTCTCACCAAGCTCATAGTTTCCTTAACTTTGATACTGTTTATAAATTTTATAAGAAAGTCATTTTAGGTCTTCGTCTACTGGAGTAATTTCTTACATATTTTTCTACTTATTTATTTTTCTTTTTCTGGATTATATATTCTTATGTATGTCTTGATTTTTTTATTGGATATCAGATATTTTGAGTTTTATTGTACGTAGTGTTTGATTAGGATTTTTGGATTCTGTTCTTTTAGTTGAGTTACTTTGTGATTAATTTCATTCATTAGAGCTGGGGTGACAGCATTTATTTTAGAGTAGTTGAGCCGCATACTAAGAGGTAGCCCTTAGAGAACACTGCAGTGCCCACGTGTTACATGCTTCCCAGGGACTGTTCCGGCCCTTTGGATTAATTACGAGTCTTTTAGCCTTTATCTTTGCAGCTTTGGTGAGTTTCTTCTCTTGTGTGCAAGGAGAGCAATAGAGACTCCTTTACAGCTCTCTGTAACTGATCCCTCTGAGATTCCCACACTCTGGTACTCTGCACACAGTTATAGCTGCCTCAGTCTCCCACATTTCAGCCTTGGCTTTATTTGGACTGCCCTCCCTGCCCTGCAGTCCAGACTGCTTTGGGCGTGCGCTAGCTACCGGCAATTGTAAAGATTACCTCATTCATTCCCCTCTCCTCAGGTTTAATAGTCCTATACTTCTTGTTGTGCAGTAATTGAAAACTGTTGTTTCATATATTTTGTCCTGTTTCTGGTTGTTCATGGCAGGAGGGGAAATCCTCACAGCAGTTAATCCTTTTCAGGAGAGGCAGAAGTTTTGTCTTTCATTATTACAGTTTAGCTTGACATTCTGTTATCTTACATTATAGTAATACTAAGGATTTTAAATCAATTGCAAGCAGCTCTGTTATTCTCCAAGTGTGATAGTCATCAGACCTGAGATCTGCATTTCAGCAGGGTATTGACAAATTATCATGTGAAGGGTGCTGAGAGCAGCCCCATTGCTGCTGTGGACACAGGGACAGTGGGCACTTACTGTGTAACTGATGTGTCAGAGAGGTTCTTGGGTTTGCTCATTTCACCCGAAGAGGGCATCAGACCCCATGACAGATGCTGTGAGCCACCATGTGGTTGCTAAGAATTGAACTCAGGACCGCTGGAAGAGCATCCAGTGCTCTTTCATTCTTAAGAACAAATGTATACCAGAAGTGGGCAGGATAATCTAGGAGCACTGTGTATCCGCATTCCCTTCTGCATCATAGCCATCTGAGGAACAGGAGTAGTGGGTTTTTTGTTTTGTTTTGTTTTTTTATTCTTTATTCTTTATTATTCTTTGAGATCACTTCTCAGCCTTTTGGCTAAGATCAAGTATATTACTCTTTGTGAATCTCATTCAGTATATTTTGATCATATTTTATTGCCTCCTTAAGTCTTTTCAAATCCTCCTACCCCTCCCTGCCCACCTTAATTCCTGTTCTTTCTCTTCTATTACAAAAATAAAACAAAATACACACAAAACAAATTTTTTAAGAAAGACTGATTTATATTAGCCAACTCCTCGTGAGCATAGGGCCTGCCCTGGCGTGTAGTTGATATACCTAGGATTAATCCATTGAAGGGCACTGATTTTCTCTCTTCGGGCAACTTGGTTAGCTTCTTGGTTATTTCTGGGACTTTGTGCTTGTTCCTCCTTCTCCACACTGGGATTTTTATCTTTCTTTTTTTTAAAAAAAATTATTTATTTATTATTACTTATACGAGTACACTGTAGCTGACTTCTGACACACACCAGAAGAGTATATCAGATCCCATGACAGATGGTTGTGAGCCACCATGTAGTTGCTGGGAATTGAACTCAGGACCTCCGGAACAGCAATCAGTGCTCTTAACCACTGAGCCATCTCTCCAGCCCGATTTTTACCTTTCTTAACCTTGTGTAGGTCTTGTACAGTATCTATGAGTTCATATACATATCTGTTGTGTTGTGTCTAGAAAACACTTTCCCAGAAGTCATCCACCACCCTGACTCTGCATTGATCTCTGAGTGCGCAGTCTCTGGGGATCGTGTGACAATGACATCCCACTTAGGACTGAGCACTCCAGAGTCTCTCCCTCTCTGTACATTGCCCAGTGTGGGTCCCTGTGTTATTTACTGTGTACAAGAGAATACACTTCTCTGATCAGAGTTGAGTGAGACACTGATCTGTGGGTATAGAAATGTGTCATTAGGTGTCATTTTAGTGCTGTGTCCATTTCTCAAACTAATACTATTTTTTTCATTAGGCTCATGGTCATCTCAGGTTCTTCCTCATTAACAGTGGTGGACTTCATCCTATTGAGCGTGCCTTAAGTCCAGTTTTTAAACTTGGTTGGATGTTCTCATAACATCCACACCACTCTCACACCAGTGGGCCTAACTTGTAAGCGGTATTGTTGTTGCTCACAGGGTTTATAGCTGGATAACATCGAGGATTATTTTTTCCTTTGATAACATGCACAAAACCTTCCAACACTGAACACTAGCCAGTAGGGATAAAGTTTTCAGTTAAACCCCAGCTAGATTTCTTAGTTCTATGCCATATATATGTGGTATCTTCAGCAATAGTCTTACCATCAAGCTGTAGCATCTAACCAATAGCATTAGGAATACTCAAGAATATTTGAGGGAAAGGTGTATGCTGGACCCTTTTGGCCAATAAAAGAACAGGCATTTTCAACCATTTCTTTAATCCCAGGCACGGTACAGAAAGCATTTGCTAAGTACTTACTGAAAGAATTAAGTAATATTTTCAGTATATAGGTGTGTATAGTATAGCTCAGAAAGTTGTCTCTAAGAGTCTTTCCCATTTTTCCTCGTAGAAGTTAAGCTTGTTTCTTCCTTCCAGCCCCATGCTCCAAGAAATAAGACTCAGACTCAAAATGTATTTATAAATACCTTGGTCATATAGCTAGGCTCTTCTCTAACTATATCATAACTCATTTAATATCTCATTTATTTTAACCTACATTCTGCCCCATGGCCGGTTACCTTTGTTCAGGTGCCATGTGTCCATCTTGTTACAGCTTCCTGGACAAATCTCCCATGCCTGGCTCTATCCCAGAATTCTTTCTGTCTACCAGATGACCCACCTCTATTCTAGCCTTTCCTATAGGTCATGGGTTTTTTTATTTGACAAGTAATACATTCATACAATACACAAGATGTTCTCTCTACACTGCTTTATCATACCTTCCTGCTAGATCTACCTGATAGAAGTTGCAGCTTTGACAGCTGGAAGCCTGGTAGAAAAGGTTTTCATTGTATGTATTGTCTTCCCTTCAACCTCTTATGCTGTCACTTAGGTAAATGACAGGTGAATTGGACCCTGTGCCTTCAGGGTCTAATTGTATGTTGAAAGTAACCACTTGGATTTTTTTTTTTCTCTCGCCATGATACACAAGCAAAAAAAGAGAATTACTGGTTGTGTTTGGACCCTACATAGATTTCAGTTCTATAGCTTTGGTGTAAAGTAATGGTATAGAACCAGATACTTGAGTCAGTAATGTATTAGTTGCTTGCCTAATATTCTGAACATAGTATTTGTAACTGTAGTTACCTAGTATTCATTAATGTTTATAGTTTCAAGCTACATTTTGTTTGTCGGTTTGTTTGTTTGTTTTGAAACAGAGTCTTACTATGTAGCAATGGCTGGCCTGGAACTCATTATGTAGACTAGCCTGGCCTCTAACTCACAAAGATCCCACTCCCCTGTCTCTGCTCCTGAATACGGGGATTAAAGGCATTCACTGTCAAGTTGGCTTTCAGTTAACTTTTTGAGCACCTCTCTTCCACTACCTTCATTCTTTTACAAGTACAGAGCAAGGTCTAGGACCTACAAAAGGCTGCTCTTAATGAGTCCCAACTCACTGGTTCAATAATTATCATTTATTCAAATGCATGTACTAAGTAGTGTTCTAGGCCTTGGCAATGCTGAGTGGACTAAGACAGGAAAGCTTGTATTTTCATGGTGAGTGATAAATTAAGTAAAGGAACGTTCACACAAGATGATGCCAAGTCAGAACTGTTAAATCATTCTAGTGAGGCAGTAGCTAGAGAATGAGGAAGTGTGCAGTTCCTGAAGCCATGGTAAGGGAAGGTCCTGGGATCAGCTGTGGGCGTGGCTACAGTCCACGTGGAGGGAAAGAGCAGCACTAAGCGCTCTTTCTGGATAAGCTGTACTGGCTGGCAAGGCAGCTTAGTGGCACAAGTATTTGGCTAGGAAAAGTGAGGGCAAGCAAGATGTTCAGTCAACTACATACCACCTATAAAATGTGTCAGTAAAATGTATGTAAATGTCAGGGTAGCTATCTTGCCATTTCTAACATTCTTGAATGGGTGTTCTGTGTTACTATAATATTAATAGTGAAACATTGAAGAAATACATTAGAGTTTAGTGGGATTGTACATCAGTTTTTCCCTTCACGAATAGTTGATGCTAAAGAGTGGAGACTGCTGTGAATCTGTTTAGTAGATAGGCTTTGTGTTTAAGGGGGATTGAAAGCTAGGAAAATGCTTAGAAAATGAAAGAGGGGCGAGCCTGCCATTGGGGGAGCACTGTCACCGTCTGTGGGAGTTGGGTCCTCGTACACCGCACAGCAGAGCAAGCTTGGGCTGTATGTACTGCACACCATAACTGTGAAGTCAGACAGCTCAAAACAAGCACCTGGATTCATACTCGCCTCCTTCCAAAGCCACTAGTCTCCTCCAGTAACCCTTCTGTTCTGGAAATTGCCTTTCGGACTACATTTTCCCAAGACCTTCCTCTCTGTGCTATGATGAATGTTGAGCTGAAGCCAGATTTTAACTCTGCCCCGTTACATCTTCCTGACTCTGTTGTGCAGCTCCTGTACAGTTAACTTTCCAGAGCACTTTCCATTGGTGGGCCTTAGTAAGCAGGAGGGCTATTAGTGATGTGTTTGATTCCTGTGGAGACCACTTGTAAGAGAGTCAGAGCACTTGGCTTGCTCAGTGCCAAACAGTGAATTGCTAGAGAGATCAGAGCACCAAGTAGGTATCAAAACATTTCCAAACGTGTCTACCTTATAGATGTGATCCTTTGCAAAATAGTCTAAAAATCAAGAAGTGGCATCAAATCTAAACATCCGTGGTGTGTGCCCACTCGCTGAGAAATCACTATTTGACTCTGACTCCTGCAAGAGAGTTTCCTCTGCAGATAAAGATGGGACAATGCTAATGTCTCATATTTAGCACTGTTCATCCTGTTTCGACCAAATGCCTGTGATCCTTATGATTCCACACATTTAACACTACCTAGAAATAACATTTATCCTTTTCAAAGCCCCAACCGTAAACCAACCATAATGGAGCCCCTTGCCTTTATTGCAAAGCCCTGTGCTCCAACCTTTGAGTCTAAAGTGTTTACCAGGCTTTTCTGCAGCTGACTCAGTGGATTGGACCCTTTTAATGCAACTTGCATGGCAGTGTGGTCACCAAATGATGTGAAGTCTTTAAATTTTATATATGATTGATAGCATATTGCTCTTTACTTTCATGACCAGGGCTTCAAATGCAGAAAAATGAAGGAGGAAAAAAAAAAAGGAAAAAAACTCACGAAGTGAGTGTTTGACTCCTGGGCTGCCCCCCAGAGTTAGTAGAGCATGGGGTTTCTTCCTGCAGAGTACCCTGGGGCTTGGGGTGTGGTGAAGAGTGAAGACATACATCAACCTGGAGCTTTGAGAAGCTGAGGGCTGCTCCTTTCTTAAAAGATGTCTTACGCTAGTGAACTGCTGTCCAGACCACGACCTTCTTTCAGCCTCTCATTCCTCAGGATCCTGCATGGGCAACCATTATCCTGTCTGTATCTCAGAAGCCCTCAGACCTCCTCTTCTATTTCTAGGACACAACTCCATAATTATGTGACCATTTTCAAGCTGGAATGCTTTTCCTTGCTAAGTATTACTAAACACGGGCCCTACCTTCTCTGGAGCACTACTGTCTCGGGCTCGGTTAGCGCACGGGCCCTACCTTCTCTGGAGCACTACTCTCTCGGGCTNAGCGCACGGGCCCTACCTTCTCTGGAGCACTACTCTCTCGGGCTCGGTTAGCGCACGGGCCCTACCTTCTCTGGAGCACTACTCTCTCGGGCTAGTTCAGCTTCCCATTTTCCAAGTCCCTCTCAGACCTCGGATCTATAAGACATTCATATCTCAAACATAAGATGAACAAGACACTATTTCTCAGCTTCCCCTCCCCTTCTTGCTTTTTGTTTGTCTCTGTTTCGTTTGACTTGAGTTTTGGTTTTTTGAATCAAGATCTCATATAGCCTAGGTCAGATCTTCCTGCATCCACCTCCCAGGTATAGGGATTACAGGCTTGTGCTGCCAAGCGTGGCCTCGCAGTCTGAGTCTCTTGCGAGGTTACACTACCTGCCAGTTTTGTTTCTCTTTAGTAATCAAAAAATTGCCAGGGATTGTGCCGACATGTCTTCAATAACCAAAAAATGTGAGTAGTATCACACTAACCATATTAAGATTCTAAATCACTAGCTGGGCGTGGTGGCGCACACCTTTAATCCCAGCACTCGGGAGGCAGAGGCAGGCAGATTTCTGAGTTTCGAGGCCAGCCTGGTCTACAGAGTGAGTTTCAGGACAGCCAGGACTACACAGAGAAACCCTGTCTCAAAAAAAACCAATAAATAAATAAATAAGATTCTAAATCACTGGTCACTGAAATGGGATAAACTAGAGAATCCCTGGACTTTAAGCTCCCCCCTCCCATACTCCTGCTTCCTCTCCCTCCCCTCACTTGAGTATGCTAGACATGTGCTATACCACATAGCTTCATCTATAGCCTTTCCTTATTTAAAAATGTAAATGATACCTAATTCTCAGTAGTTGTTAGAAGTTAATGTGGTAAGAACTGGGGGTGTAGCTCAGTTGTAGAGTGCTTACCTAGGGTGCATGGAGTCCTGGACTAAGTCCCTAGAACTGCAGAGCATCAGCATGGTGGCTTGGGCCTGTTAATCTCAGGACCAGCACTGAGAAGGCAGATTGAGGAGGAACAGAAGTTCAAGGTCATCCTTGACTACATAGCAAGTTAGAAGACAACTTAGGATGTGTGAGACCCTGTCTCCAAAGAAAAAATGAAGAGTCAGTAATTTTAGTATATAAAGGAAATTATAACTGGTTACATAATGATTTCTTGCTTAGAAAACTTTGAATAACATCTCTGTTAATTCAAATTAAATGTATCTCCATCTATTTTTGGAAGCTCTCATGTAGGAACTGAACCCACATTGTTAACCTTCCATCCTCATTCCCTACCCATCTCATCTGCAAACCAAAGTCTCACTCACCTTCAAATTGTCCCCTCCTTTATGCTCTGAGTGACAGCCCAGTAGGAAGTGCAATCTGTCCCTCTTATAGGGTGGTGGCTAGTTAGGTTTAGTTTTGTGGGTACCAAGGACCCAATCCCCAGAGCCTTATGTGTGCTGTACCACAGCCAGCACCACCCCATTGTTATAAAAAAAATTGGTGCTTGTGTGTATTTTTACGTAATACTTGGTTTTAATATAGTTATTGACGATACAGATTCATGGTCCAACTTCTTATTCATTGTCCAACCCTGATCTTATTGTGTTCTAAGGATATGGCTTTGGACAAGTCACTTAACTCTCTAAACCTCACCTATAAAGTGAGGATAGCTATTACATGCCGTGGTAGAAGATTAAAAACAAGCATCTGTGTAAACCGTTCAAAAATCTCACTCCAAAGTAACGATGCAGTCAGTAAACCGAAGCTGTCCAGTTCCCACCATGCTGATAGCTCTTGTCCTTTCCCTGAAAGGCTTCCTCTTTCTGTCTCGTTGACATAGCCTTTCCAAGCTATCTCAAGCCATGTCCTTTACCCAACTCACTTTGACCACCATTGAAACATGGTCTTTCCCTCCAAATGCAGCAGTGAGGACTGGGAGGAGAGGCCATTTCAGGAAGTACCTGTCATGCATACACGTACAAGGACCTGAGTCAGATCCCAACTCCCCCTGTAAAATGGCAGGCAGCACAGTTCTGGGATCCCAGCTGTGGGATGGTGGAGACAAGAAGATCCCTGGGGCTTGCTAATCAAATTAGTAAGCTTCAGGCTCAATGAGAAGTCCCTGCCCCAAAATTAAGTTAGCAAGTGATTGCATAAGATACCTCTGGCATCTTCCTGATGTGTGTCCAGCTTCCACATGCATGTGCACTCACCAAAAACAAACTCCCAGCAGCAGCAGTGTGTGTGAGCATGTGACTCTTTCATAGATCATTTTATACTATAGTGACCTCTGTGGAAAGCCATGGCAGTGTTTAAGTGTGCACCTATTTCCTCTGAAGTACTTTATACTAACTAGATGCTGATAACGGGTCAAATTGAACAGGGGTTGTTCAAGTCCCAAAGGGGAACTTCTGTCCAGTTCAGACCAGGAATCATTTTCTTGCTAGTGTTTCTCTGTGCAAGACTCTGTAATAGATATAAGGCTTAAAGTAAGAAAGAAGCCAAAGCCGTTCTCTCAAGGATTTAGAGTTTCACAGAGTGTTTTGAAATCCTGACTCTTTTTAATGGAGACAATGTATCGAATAATCAAACAGTTGAGTAACGGGAGTAAATTGTTTTTATTGTTTGTACAGACACAGTGGTCTCCTCCAGCTGCTGTACCAGTTTAGACTACATGGTCACCTATCTCTTCAAGCACATAGCAAAAGAAGGGAAGAAGCCACTTCGAAGCAGAGAGGCTATGCAGGCTGGTCAGAGACTGTTACATTTTATGCAACAAAACCCAGATGTCCTGCAGCAGGTAACCTCACTTAAAGTGTTTCCCAGAAGCCAACCCGGCCTCTGGTCTTTTATGAGCATTTATCAAGGTATTTAGTAACCATTCTTGTTGAAAGTTTTCCTGGACAGTGGAGAGTGCACGGGCTGAATTCAAGGTTACCCACCCATTAAAATCCCAATGCTGTTGAGTTCACTGCAGAATTCACAGAGGGTGGTTCATTTGAGGCCAAGAAGAGTGGCACAGAAGACCTCAGCCTTCTCCCTGGGCCCTGGGCAGTACCTGCTGAAGAGCGCATGAAGGGCCTGGCTGCTGGAACAGCCCCGCTGCTCCTGCTCCTGCTCCTTGCAGACAGCCTGCTAGGAGGCGTCCAGTCCTGAGAGTGTAAGGAGCAGTTGTTCTGTAAACACTAGGGAGTCCTGCTGTGTTCCGATAGTAGGCGGTGTCCCCACACATTCGTCGTATGTGATCGTGCTGCAGCTCCCTTGTCTTCAGCTGTGGTTTCTAACTGGCTGATACAGGCCAAGTCCAAGTGTATGATCGTTTTAAATAGCTCACTTCCACCAATCTGAGAAACTACATACAGAAGAAATGAAATGCCAAGAATATTCCAAAAAGAATAAAGCCATTTTGCAGATATACAATCACTACGGTTGATGTTTCTACTTCTACAGAATTTAGGAAATGTCTGGTACACTGTTTTCAGCTTTCTTCTGTCACAGGTATATCCATAATAGTCTGATTTACAGAAGTAAATACTTCAACTGACTCTATTGTCATTAGTGAGCAACGTTATCTTAGTCTGTACACTAAATCACTGCACATGGACATGATGAAACAAGAGTAGGAAGCCCCAGAAGAGGCTTCCTTCCGACTAATGGCTTTGCTAGTACTTAAATGAAATTAGGAAAGTCTTATGTGTGGTGACGTTTCAGCTGACTAATGCTTTCCAAGGACAGATGACAAGAATGTAATTCATTCATACTTTGAGTAACTAGACAAGTGCTAATTACTGTAGGCCCATTACTATTTGCTGTGTCCCTGAAACTATTCAACTAATTGATAATGTTTGGGGGAAAAAATGAGTAGGCTAGAATTCATTGAGGATCTGGTCAGTGCGTTTCTAGCTTCTCCATGGGTGTCTGTTACCCATGATGGCATGCTCTAAGTCAGTGAAGCTCAGCCTTCTCATGGACAGCGTGCACATGAGGGCTCTAGTGTACTCCAGCCTGTACCAGTGGTGACTGGCTCTGCATGGGACTAGAGGTGTGGGGCTCTTCAGGATCTGAGTGATCTGCTTCATTTAATGTGTGCAAAGTGCAAAAACAAGTAAGATTTATAAAGATGAAATTAATCAACTAGTCCTATTAACATAGAAATAATAGGAACTCACACAGAAGGGAAGGACTATAAAAGAAGTCTTTTTTTGTTGTTGTTTTGAAGATTTATTTATTTAGTATATGTAAGTATACTGTAGCTGTCTTCAGACACACCAGAAGAGGGCGTCAGATCTCATTACGGATGGTTGTGAGCCACCATGTGGTTGCTGGGATGTGAACTCAGGACCTCCCAAAGAACAGTCAGTGCTTTTAACCACTGAGCCATCTCTCCAGCCTGAAAGAAGTCTTATGTAACTCCAGAACTGCCTAGAAATGTAACTGTCATGGTCCCCAGTTTTACAGATCCATACACTGGGTGCCTGAGGATTTACCAGAAAGTAAAGGAATTGGAATTTGAACCCAGGTCCATTTAGTTCCAAAGCTCACATCATCACAGCTCGCACCACTGAGTCAGGGCATGTCAGAGTTATCCAGATGGCTGCCTGTGCAAAACACACATCCCTGTCATGGTGAGGACGCACTTCTCCCATACTGCCACCTGCAAGACACTACTATGCAGGCACAGACAGGAGTCTACCGGCTTAGAGAATCGAAGGGTACAAATACCCAAGGGTATGCTAGAAATCAGGCCCAGCCTACGATGACAAAGGACAAGTCCACAACCGAGTGAGTCCCTCCTGTGTGAAGTCAGCCATCGTCCATTGTTGTCCCTTCAGCTGTGGCCAGGCACTTCAAAGTTGGTTGAAAATTTTAGCAAAGATCAATAGGCTGCAAGCAAGTAAAATGTCTGTGCAAGAGATCAGCCAGTGCGTCCTTACGCAGGGTCCAGGCGTTTGTGCAAGAGATCAGCCAGTGCGNTTGTGCAAGAGATCAGCCAGTGCGTCCTTACGCAGGGTCCAGGCGTTTGTGCAAGAGATCAGCCAGTGCGTCCTTACGCAGGGTCCAGGCGTTTGCTGGTTTAAGTCATTTCTGTGTGTTAATGAGGCTTGGTAACCTTTCACTTTACAGCACATGACTAAGTAGTGATATATCTTTATTAAGCAGTGGAATACATTCTATTTATTTGGGATGTAAGCTTTCAGATAACACTTTAAATATTAATGACTGGTCTCTGGTAGTCAGCATAAATATGATTTGCATTAGCACTAGGTTATATCATCTTGAGTGCCTCTGATGTCAACTATTGGGTATAGTCATATCTGACATCATCTCCTTAGGTCACTGACAACTTTGACCTCTATTCTTATGCACAGTTTCTGTCATCTCAAAAGCTCTTTTGAATTGATTTGAAATTTTGACTCTTCCCTTTATGAGGCAGTAAAATTGATAATTATTCAGATGGGAACTGAGCACTGAGTGAAAAATCAATTCCACCCGCTCTCTGCTGCGTATAAAATTACTTCTGAGTCTGCTGGACTGAACGGATGGCCAGAGTAAAAGCAGCAGGCAGGAGTGGTGGGAAGAATTAGCTGGACAGAGCTAATAGCCTGGAGGGCTGGACCTGGAAAGGAGGGAGTGGGCCAGTTGGGGGTTATTATGAGCAGGGATGGGCCCATTGATCATCTGTTTACATCAGCTTTCCAAGACCTTATAAATCAGCCCTGAAGAGTGGCAGACCCAAGATTCACTCTCACCAGTGGGGCTTGTATTAGATTATTCTCATTTTCACACTCAGATGAAAAGTGAGCCATTGATTATTCATTGGCTGCCCATTAAATGCTGTTTTTATAGATGATTTGCCTATCACAGAAGGTAATGAACAAGGTTGCTGCTTCATAACTGAGGTCTCAGTTTTCAAGGCATCTGTGTCATTAAGTAATGCCTAACCCTATTAAAAGGAATGGGTTACAAATTGCTTAACAGTGCTGAAAAACTAGACCCTAATGACTAATTGTGCCTGGAGTTTAGAGAGGGTTTGTCAGCTCTTTAAACTAAACGGATGCAATGATACTGCAATTATTTACTGGTTTGAACTGTTTTCCCCCCACCCTGGACATATTTGGCTAGAAGCATAACTGCATGGAGAGTGTCAATACCAAACTGCAAAAGTGACCTCCTCAAGCTTCCGTAGAGAAACCCACACCTTTATGGGACATTTGTGTGCTGGAACTGGAGAAAGACATGCCTCTCACCTGGAAGTATGTTTATTATGGCCTGTCATGTGACTAGAGATCTTCCACGGTTTGTGAACAGACTTTGTAAGGATTAAAGTTTATTACATGTGAAGAGTCATTGAATTTAAGTTAGCCTGTTTGAGTAAGAATTGTCAGCTTACTAGAACTGCTTCAACTTTACATCTGAGTAAAACCCAGATTGCGTAAATTAGGGGAGAAGAATTACCCAAGTATATTTAAACTAAAAACTTAAGAAGAGACCAGCAGGGGGCTGGTGAGATGGCTCAGCAGGTAAGAGCACCCGACTGCTCTTCTGAAGGTCCTGAGTTCAAATCCCAGCAACCACATGGTGGCTCAAACCATCCGTAATGAGATCTGACTCCCTCTTCTGGAGTGTCTGAAGACAGCTACAGTGTACTTACATATAATAAATAGATAAATAAATCTTTAAAAAAAAAAAAAAAAAAAAAGAGACCAGCAGTAGCAATGGTCAGACTGCTAATCACCACTGACTAGCAGTAGGTGAGAGTGAACTGCATAGGAACTTAGAGATAACATTTATATATGATTTTTTCTATTTCATTACTAGTCATGCTAAATGTTTACATTCAAATCCAATAGATCAGCATTCATTTGGGTATGTGAAAAGACAAATAGCTGTGCTCAAATTAGGTGAGTGTAAAATTGAGGGACATGATGAATTCTTTTAAAACTTTAAGGGCACTTGATGCAGAATCCTCTCTGCATAGAATGTCCTTAAAGCACTGGCACCTTGTGCTTGAGAAGAGCAGTGCCTATGGCTTCACTGTCACTGAGTGGGCGCTGGTTAGCATGCTGATCAGTTACATTGCGATTCTAGTCTCCTGTCTCAGTGCAGTGCAGAGCAGAGTTGGAGCAGTTAGGCTGGGGCGTCTCTTTCCCAGCCTTGACTAACTCCCGACTTGGCTCAAATCAGCTCTACTAAAAATGCAGAGTTCTAAATAAAATGCAGAGAAACTCTAAATATGGTTTTCTTTCTCTTCTTTTCTTTTCATTTCATCTATTTTTTATTCATTTGTTTGTTTGCTAGCATACCATTTAACTAGAAGGTGTGAAGAGCTGTCAAGAGCTATAAGAATCATACTTCAGTAGGGACGTAAGCGAAAAGAACATTCAGCCTTTTCCTCAATCAGTCAGTCAATCAATGAAAATTGCTTTTGTATAGTGCTCTTCATGACATGCATCCCAAAGTGAATTACAGCGAAAGGGAAATCATCTGCTCTTTTTTTCATCTCCATATTTAGACTGAAATGATATTGCTCAACATTTTGACATACTATACAAGACATCTTTCATACTTAAGAATCCATTCCTTAATACTGAGTAGGAGAAAGTGCCGACACATGTTTAACTGGTGTGGAGACTTTGGTCTATGGACTTATTTAGCAAGTGTCTTAAGGACAGAAAACATTTAGACAAATAAAATACACTCATGTTTCTTATTTAACTCTTTAAAAAGTAATTAGCTATATGTTCTAATACTAATGAAAGCATTTCTCATGATCCTTAAACTTTAAAAAGGTGCCCTCCACTTAGCCAGCTAGTTTTGGCTGGTTAAGTGGAGGGCTGAAAAGGTGGTACTAGGCTGAAACAGGCCATAAGTTGGCAGAGTCAAAAATAGGTACTTAGATTTTTGTGGCAATTGCACTCATAGATGTTACCTTAGTCCTTTTTGTAGAAATTTATGCATATACTATGTATTCTTTTTAGGAAAAAAACAATACTAGCAAAATGTAAGACCCACACAAAGCCCATGCGCAGGCACTGCCTTCAGTTCTTTGTGTGTAGTTTCTGACATCATCATCATCAAGTATCTCTGTGAGGGGTTTTAGCATCAGCATTTCACAGATGTAGAAACTGAGGTAGAAAAAGTCAAGTATATTTCCCACGGTTACATTCTGCAGCTGAAGGACTACACCATTCAACCTTCCTTTGTGTCTTTATTTTGCACTCTTTGTAGACATTAGTTATCCCTAACAATGGCTTTCATTTTGACATTTTGTACAGGCCTATAATGCATTTTTATCATGTGCCCACAATCACTCTCTCTTTTTCCTCTTTCATACCTATGGTTCCCCTTTCTGAAGAACTAAGATGTTACCAGAGGTCTCTCTAAACCCTGGGTTGATGGACTTACCCACAAATATCTGCTCCCTCTGCTGGTGGCTTCTCGTCTAAGGACGTCTGTCATACTGTGTTTTGTCCCACTGGGTCATCGCAAGGTAGAATGATTTAGAGTGGTCATCCTTTTAGAAAACAAAGCATTATTAGGTGTGCATCTAGGTGTTTGTGTGTTTGCACATGAATGCAGTGCCTGTAGAGGCCAGAAGAGTGCACTGGGTTCCCTGGGCCTAACATGGGTACCGGGAACAGAACCTGGGTTCTCTGCAAGAGCAGCAAGTGCTCTGAACCATCAAACCATCTCTCTGTAACCCAACTATGTACTGCAGTTGGGACAAAGTAGACGGACAATAGCCCAAAGAGGCAGTGTGCAAGGACAAAGGAGTTTTTCAACCAGCTGGTGGGGACATAGGCTCAGTGGCCCCAGTCTTATCTCTGAGGCAGAGCCGAGCTTCCTCTCCCTTACTATTGTATACCCAGTGCCTTCACTAACTCTGTAGGAGGTAAGGAGGGTATAAAACTTAGCACACATTTCCTGAAGAAATGAGTCGGGTAGTGTGACTGCCTCGTGGTGAGTGGTGGTCTCTGGGACTTTCCCTAGAATATCTTTGAGGTTATTTTTGAAGTTTCCTTTTCTTTCCTTAATCTTTTCTGTTTTTATGCATATAGGCATTTTTGCCTTCATATGTTTCTGTGCAACACTTGCATGCCTGTTGCTCTTAGAGGGCAAAAGAGGGTATGAGATGCCTTGGAACTGGAGTTACAGAAGGTTGTGAGCTGCCAGGTGGGTATTGGTAATCAAACCTGAAACTCTGGGATGGTGGTCAGTGTTGTTGACCACTGAGCCATCTCTCCAGCCCGCTTCGGTGTTTGCTCTCACCTGGTGTCTCTAGGAGGCTTGCAGATGGCTCACAGAGGTAAATGTCTTTCTACCACTCCCCACCTCTCCTCTCTGTCTCATCCATAATCTCAGATGCACTCATCACATCATTCTGATGAGGCCTAGTTGCTTTGATCCTCTGTGCCTTTCCTGGCCATTGCCAAGTGTATTAAGTAATCAGGTTTCTCTAGAGCAGTAGGTTCTCACTCAGCCCGTGGGTCTCAACCCTGTGGGAGGGGGCAGTGTCAAATGGGGGGTCACCTGAAACTAACTAGCAAAATTACTGTTAGGAAATAACGACAAAAATAATGTTATGGTTGAGGGTCCCCACAACATGAGCTGTATTAAAGGTCACAGCATTAGGAAGGACAAGAACCACTGAACTAGAGGAGCGGAGCTGATACAATGAATCTATGTATATTGAAAGAGGATGTATTAGTGGCTTAGATGTTGTGGTCTGACTAGTCTAACAATGGCTATCTCCCTACAGAAAAGCCCAGAATCCACTAGTTTTTCAATCTACAAACTTTGATGCCTCAGTCTATGTGCAATACATGTTGAAACCCCAAACAAGGAATGCCTTAGCAGCGGGGTGCATGAAAATTCCAGTGAGAGTGGGGACAAGCAGGGAAAGTTAAAAGCCTCCTCCTTCCATGTCCTTTTATACAGGCTGCCACCAGAAATTGTGGCCCACATCTAGGTCTTCCCACCTCAAATGATCCAATCAAGAAAACTTGCTCACATGTGTGTCCATGTGCTTGGGTTTCAGTTGATTCCAGATGGAGCCAGGTTGACAACCAAGATCAGCCAACACACCAAGTGTCACCAGCAAATGTGCTTGCTGTTCCTGTCAAGCCAAGCAGCAAATATTAGTGAAGACAGGAAAGAAACCCACAGTTAAAAGCAAACATCCTCTCTAAAGGGGGTGGCTTCATTACATCTCCAAAAACTAGCTAACCGTTGCCTTCCCAGACACATTGGAATTTGTCCTAAATCAATGCAGAGATTTGTGTCTCTTAGTATTGGCCACTAGCTACTAATTAAAAACAAAACAATAAAGAGAAAAAATAAAAAACATCAGAAGTCCGCAGGCCCTGTGTGTGAGTGTGGGTCTCAGTTTCTTATCTGTACAGTCTGGGATTATAAGGACAGGACGAGCTGAGCCTTCCAGTATGGAGTGCACAGTGTGGACAGTGCCTCATGGCTCAGTCCCGTAGCACTGTCTTAGATGGCGTTGTAATCTTGATTTTTTTTTTCATAATTTTTGAAGCACTTTTGATCTTTTTTAATATAGTTATTTTGGTTTTTCTTATCCTATTTTGCTTTTTTATTACCAGGTTTTTTTGAGACAAAAATCAAGAGTGTTCTCTATCTGTGGGAGGAAGGAAAGGGCGAGAGGGGGAGGGATGGGAGAGAGATCTAACTATTAAGGATAAAGTTAAAATGCATAAGAAGGCCAGGACTAAGCCAGAACAGCTAGGTAACAACAGGTAATAAAAGTCTAAGAAAGCGGGAGGCTGGAGACGTGGCTCAGCGTTTAAGAGCACTGGCTGCACTTCCAGAGGGCCTAAATTTAAGTCCTAGCACCTACATGGCAGCTCACAACAGTCTGTAACTCCAGTTTCAGAGGATCTCCTGGCCTCTGTGGACATTGCACTTACATGGAACACAGAAATATATACAGGCAAAAACACCTGTATAATAAAATAGTTGTTTAAATTCAAGAGGGAATAAACCTTTAACGGATGAAGGACTCTGGCTGGAGAGAAGGTTCAGTCAATAAAGAGCTTGTCTTGCCTCATGCATGCAACCACAGCCCTGCACAAAGGTGGTCCCTGGGGCTTACTTCCCAGCCAGCCTAGCCTACATGGCGGGTTTCAAGCCAAGGAGAGACCCTGTCTCAAAAAGCAGGCTGTTAACACCTCTATAATTAACAACCAAGGTTGACCTCTGACTTTTGCACGCACACACACACACACACACACACACACACACAAAGCATTGCAAGTATTGCCACCAAAGACAAGTTGGTAAAGTTCATGTTTTAATTTTTAAAAATAGAAAAGTAGGGGCCTATGAGGTGGTTCAGGGTAAGGGTACTTCCCACCATGGCTGTTCTTTGATCCCAGGGATTCACGTGCTGGAAGAGCAGACATCTACAGATTGTCCTCTTTTCTTCATGCATGTGCAATGGTGTGTGCATGCGCACAGATCAATGGATGATAGATAGATAGATAGATAGATAGATAGATAGATAGATAGATAGATAGAATTTTAAGAGTTAAAAACTAGCAATTTTTATTAAAATGATATTTTACCTGTAGTATTATAAAAGTATCTGTTCCTTTAGAACAAATCATGTTTTCTTTTAGAAGAATAGCTATTGTCTTAATCTTTTCCTTAAGTATGTCTGCTCCTTTGATTTTGGTTGTTAGGCATACTTGTTGGGTAACTATTTAAGCTGCAATATAGATGTCATCATATTAATGTAACTATAACAGTCACTTTTATGGTGTGCCACCTTTCCTCTTAAGATCTCGTACATCTTGACACTTGTCCAGGCCTCCGCACAGTCTGATTCTTTACAGTGGCCCAAGGGCATCTATAAAAGAAATACCCAAAATATTAATTTTCCAAATCACAGTCTATAAGCATGATTTTTAACTGTAAGTCTATAATTGTTGTACACTACCGAATAATAATTTGAATAAGCCAAATGGCAATGCCAAGATTCTACCTCAATATAAAATAGCCCTTCTGAAACGTCAGGGAAAACGTCAGGTCTACATGTGGGTCAGGGAAAGAAGAAGCGCTGCCAATATTGTTCAAGTTAACAGAGCAGAGAGGGCTCCCTCCCCATGAGGATGTGTGTTCTCACCTCTAAGCACAGTGGAAGGATGCAATCCATTGATAGCGGAACTTGCCTTATTAATTGAAAGGAATGGAATCCACCAGATGTAGCCCAGGCCAGTAGAGAGTTGGGTGACTAAGCAACAGCAAAGAGACCATATTGAGCGAGCCAGAATCCAGTCTCCAAGTCATTTATTTCAGCCAGTGACAGTACATTTAAACTCCTGTGCCTCCGCAGTGATTGATGGTTTAATATCATATATAATTTTTTTAATGAAGGAAAACCATTTAAATATGTTACCATTTGCACTGGTATTCTCCTATGTACATAACTGCATTTAATCATTATGGGGATTGTTTTTATACTTGTGTAATTTGTATCCACGAAATAACTGTCAGAACCATCTCACGCTGTGGCTGGAAATGGTACAGTGCGCTTCATACGCGAAGAGATCCATTCTTCCCTGTACATAATTAAGAGTGTTGGAGCTTGCACCGCCACCACGTAGGAATTCCGTGTTTACATTTCAGAGAATGAAAAATAAGCCATGGTGTTTTTGCAGGTTCTTGTTTTCTGAGGAAATAATATTTAAGTGCCTTAGTTTTGTACCAGTATATGATTTGAAGAGTCTGATTTTAAGACTTTTAATATTAAAATACATAATAAAATTTTATTATCTAATTACAAGAGGGTTTAGCCTCTTATTAAAGTTGCTAAATCAGGCCTATATTAGCATTATAATGGCACAGTTTGACATGGAATACTCAAAAGTCAAGTTCAAACGGGAGGGGTCTCTTACCCCTACCCCTCACACCAAATAACAAGGATGAAATGCATGTATGGAAGCAAACAAGGAGCAATTTGGGATGCTAGAGAAGGAGTGGAGGTGTCAGCCCAGGATGGTACCCTTAGGCAAGGCAGCTGGTCTACGTAGCCTTTTGTTTATCTGCTACTGCTTTATGTAGCCTTTAGGCCGGCACCAGAAACAATCGCTCCTACAGGGTCAGCTGCTGGTCAGAAGCAAAGTAAGAAAAGATTTTGCTTCCAAACACAGCAGCCATAATTTCTGTACAGCTGGCACCTGCTACTGGTGCACAGCATGAAGGTGAAAGGTCAAAGAGGCAGTTGTTCAAAACTCAAGAATGGCTTAAAGGGACTTGTAGATTAATCTGCTTTATTAACTTCTGTATATTAGATAACTATTGCTGTGAATGACAGTACATCTTTTTGAATAAGTCACATCTCTTTCTCTTTTAAATTAGCTTTTGAGTAATGAATATTAAATAGAAAGCATTTCAGAAGTAATTAAATGAAAATAGAATGATGTCATTTTACAGTTTTGTTTGTGTGTTTATAGAATAAGAAAATTATGCTTTCCAGGAATCTTTATAAGAAGAAAAAGGGAAGGAAAGAGATAGGAAGGAAGGAAAACAGCTCTTCATAGAGAAGAAATCGGAATAAACAGGCCAGCCATTAGCCTTTGTCTTTAAACTGAGAAAAGATAAGATCTCCTGTGTCTTAGCATGGAATCGCTGGGTGCCAGTGGCTGGCTTTGACATTCCCAGGGGCTCCGAATGCTTTCTTTATGAATTAAAGTGGCTGCAATCTGTCATCATTCTTTTATCTACAGTTTAGCACAGTCAGTTCTGCTACCAGTCTGCAGCAAATGTTCTCAGAGTAGTGAAGGGGTTGTGGGAAGTGGAAGCAGACAATCCTTTTCCTCCACACTCATGTAAGGCAGAGAGGGAGTATTCTGTGAGGGAAAATGCACAGGTTTATACACACTTAGACTGATGATAATTAGGCATGCTCTGTAATAGCCTCTTCCCCCATTCTGGCAAGTAAGATGGTTTTTAGCCTCTTCATTGATAGTGATGAGTGTAATTGACTATCTGTGTAAATTAAAAAAATAGAAAGAACTCAGTAACTGTATCCTTTTTTAAAACCTCTGCAAAAAAAATAAGTCACTATAGAGATTTTCCATAGGTTAAGTGCTGACACAAACTCTGGCAAGGTTTTAAACAAACTCTTTAAACAGGATGGCTTTGTCTGTTGACTGACAGTGATTTTTCATCCTCGTTGTTTGTTTTTAAGGTTTCTCGTAAAATAAAAGCACTGTAGAGGACATGTGGGTTTCATGGTAAGAGCAGCATTCATACATATTTCACAAAGAAAACTATATCAACTCTTTATGCAAGTGTGAGCTCCCGCTCTGAGCAGTACTTCTCTGAAATGCAGAGGTTGCACCAACATCATCTCGCTACTCCCCGTCCATCACCCACAGCAGAGCCATGCAGCTTCTGCTTAAAGATCTGACTGACCCTGTTACTACCCTGTGTTCTCTGGGCTTGCTAGGACCTAAAACATCACTGTGGAAGGAGTGTCTCTGACCATTAGAAAAATGTGCTAAGGAGCAAGCACGGTGAAAACGTGGTAGAAACAATGCCAGACTGCTGAGTATGAGGCAGATACACACAAGTGCTGGGTATGTATGGGATTAAAACGTGTGCTTGCACACACTTCTACTTAAACCTCTTAACTCTGAATTACTAGTATAACCATTTAATAGTCCAAATGTTATTGTTGAGACTCAAGAACTTAGTGCAGACCCAGACGCCGCGGTGGAGCTTATACTCTTCCCTAGAAGTGCATGGCACAAGTCCCAGGCTGAGCTGAGGAGTCCTTCCCCCTTTGAGGGTGCATGGTTCAAGAAAGGGTTTCTCTGTAGCCCTGGCTGTCCTGGAGCTCACTCTGTAGGCCAGGTTGGCCTCAAACTCAGAGATCCACCTACTTCCGCTTCTTGAGGGCCAGGATTCAAGATGTGTACCATAAGCTGTTGACACTTGACCCAACCTAAGTTACTTAACATCTTTACTGAGTTGATTTGTTGATTTGTTTGCATTGCTAGGATCGAACCCAGAGACTCACCCTTGCTAGGCAGTTCCCCTGTTGCTGAGCTGCATCCCCTGCTCTTCCTTCATAGATTTAGATGGTCAACCTTCAAGTCTCACATAAGCTGAACATTAAAACACTCAAAAGGCAAAGCATCCATTCCTTGCTGTCAGCTTAGAGAGGCAGCTAGTCTACAAGGAGAGGAGGAGGCAGGTGCCCTAAGAGGTTCTCAAAGGAAAGACCAAACAGCTGTGGTGGGGGGACAGAGATGAAGAAGGCTCCCAGGGGACTCCTTGTCTTGTCTAGAGAGCCCTGGCTTTTTTGCCTAGTCAGGAAACAACACGTTGTAGACCTAAGCTCCTCACATGTTAAAGTTTCTTGACTTAGATAGAGAGCTCTGAGGACCCACTTATATGGCAGATGAATATAGACTCACTTAACACAAGATAGTCAAGAGAGAACGTGGCTTCATGTTTGAGGCATGGCTACCACTAACCTAGGTTTGCCCTTGAGAAATCACGTGCTATTTAGAAACATATTCTTCCAATGTGTGCCTCAGCCTAAGACTTCTCTTACAAGATGATTTAATTTAAAGTCTGTAACATCAGGCAGATTTATCAAGGCCTGCAGGCATGTTGTCTGTGTGCTTTGCCCTTTTAGAGTTTTTTCTGTGATATGCATTCTCAAAGTCACATTCACTGGACTGAGGAGAAGGAAATAAGATGAACGAAAATAAATACCATGGGCTGGAGAGATGACTCAGCGGGTAAGAGCACTGACTGCTCTTCTGAAGGTCCTGAGTTCAAATCCCAGCAACCACATGGTGGCTCACAACCACCTGTAATGTGATCTGATGCCCTCTTCTGGTGTGTCTGAAGACAGCTACAGTGTACTTATAATAATAAAACCTTTGAGCTATAGTCTACTCATATACATAAAATAAATAAATCTTTAAAAAAAAAAGAAAAGAAATACCACAACTCTACTCACTAAGACAGCACCATCATACCTGAAATCTACTGTAACTCTCATAACAGCAGTAATGGGAGTGAATTCTTTAAACATCAGCCAGGTGGTGCACACCTTTTAATGCCAACACTTGGGAGGCAGAGGCAGGCAGATTTCTGAGTCCATGGCCAGCCTGGTCTACAGAGTGAGTTCCAGGACAGGCAGGACTATTATACAGAGAAACCTTCTCTCAAAAAGAGAGAGGGGGAGGGAGGAGAGAGGGGGAGAGAGGGGGGGAGGAGGGAGGGAGGGGGGGGGAGGGAGGAAGGAAGAAAGAAGAAGAAAACAAAAAAGAAAAGTTGGGGGAGGATTGGTACATCAAGAGTAAACTTAAACTGGGTGGGGGCTGGAGAGATGGCTCAGTGGTTAGAGCACTGACGGCTCTTCTAGAGGCCCTGAGTTCAATTCCCAGCAACCACATGGTGGCTCACAACCATCTGTAGTGGGATCCAGTGACCTCTTCTTGTGTGTCTGAAGACAACCACAGTGTACTCACATATATAAAATAAATCTAAATAAACAAAATAACAACAACAAACAACAAGAGTGAACTAGTGGAGGGAATGTGCAGAGACTCAGAGTTGAAATAACTTGTTCAAAGTTGCACGGCCAGTGATAGTGGTGCCAGACACCGCGGTCTGATGTACGTGCTCCCACACGGGTTCTTGGGATTAGAAACTCCATTCCCAGAGTGGCAATACTGAAAGAAAGGGAGAGGTTACGAGGAAGCCTGGCCCTCCCACCCTGCCTTCTGGCTTGAGATGTGCTTCCCTCCTCTGTGTGGGCCTACCAAGTGGTACCGCTAAACATCAGGTTCTCACGAGAGAAACGAGAGAATCCAGTATAGGACTGAAAACCTGCAAAACTATAAGCTAAATAAGCCCCTTCAAAATTGGCTTTCCTTAAAATAGTAGCCCTTAGACTAACAGTCTAGCTAAGAGCTAGGATTGCTGGTCCCTAGGTCTCACCCAGTTTCTCCTGGTTACGTAGTGATCTCTGGCTCTCAGGTACTTGCTGATGTCCTGAAGCACATCCCTGTGGTGAGGCTGTGAAGCTGGCTTTCCTACTCGTTTACTGTTAACTCTGAGGCAGTTCAGCAGCAGCAGCAGCAGTCGATGCAGCCTCGTTTGTCTGCAGGCTGGTCACCTGTCATTGCTTAAGCCTGCCCCACGTACTCGCGCAACCAGCCATCAGAACCCAGGGGCCCATGAGTTCTGTATGCCTTGTCATGCTTGTGGGATATACCATCATCCTGAAATTCCATCTTCATTTAAAGCCTTTTCTTTGAAAATGCTCTACTTAGTAAAGACTTACATGCTGTGTGTCCTGTAGGATCACACCATCCTGCAGAGGACTTCTAGCATAGATGAATTGGCTTCTGGAATCAGTTGGCTAAGCCACTCATGGCCTAGACACCCCAAGACTCAAGTCTTAGAGTCTCTCATTCCATTGTTCCCTCAACGTCCTCCATCACATTGGGACCAGAGACAAGAAAACACGTCCGTATATACTTCCTGGTGGTCCTGTGAGCCGGGAATGTAAAATAATACACCACCGAGAAAGATAGCAATGGAAAGTGCCAGACTTGAAGAAAGGTGGCTTGGGCGACCATAAGGAACACCAAAAGCAAGATCTCTCTGTTGATGCCCATACTTAATGTGGCCTCTCAGTTCAGATGGGACACAGTGGCTCCAGTCAGCAGCAATTAGAGATAAGTGCATTCAGGATGATTTCTCCAAGACTAGAAGGAACAGCTTGATGGGTGGACAATAAGAGATTAATAAATACATGAGCTCCTTAAGGCCTGTTATGGTGACTCTGAAATGGCCTCCACAGGGCCATGTGCTCACTGCTTATTCCCAGATGGCAGCACTATTTTAGGGGTTCTAAGACATTTAGCAGGTAAGACCTAGCTGCAGGAAATAGGTCACAAGCGGTCCTTGGATATGTCTTCCGCCTAGCCCATCCCTGTCTCTCTGTTTCCTGACCACCGTGAAATAGAAACCCCCTGAACCACGTGGTGTTCTGCCCAGGGCCTGAAGCCAAGATACCATCAACTGAGCCCCCTGGCCATGAGCCGAAATAAGTCATTGTTCCTTTAAGTTGTGTCAGAGCAGTTTGGTCACAGTGATAGGAAGCTAACTAATGCAAGACCCCGATTTATTCCGCTCTATACCAGAAGTAGTCAACACATCATAAGAGGCCCATGATTCTTTGAACAGTGACTAAGTGTGAGAAACAAAAACGGAAGGGGAAAGAAGGAAAATCCTGCAGACAATACCTGTATACAGCAGGCGCTCCATGTGTATACAGCAGACACTCCATGTGTGCTGTAGAGCTTGTGGTTAAATAGTGGTGACATGTGCAGGTGATAGCTTTGTAGAGACAAAGGAGCCATCATCCCCGCAGAGGCCCAGCCTGTTTTAGAAACTGTAGAAGTTCCATTCCAGGTGCGTAATGTGCTCTTACCCCACAGAGGAAGCAAGCCTCCCCTCCCCACTCCACACTGCTCTCCTGGGCTCCCCTGCATTAGAGAGGCAGGAGACAAATTGACAGAAATCTGGAGGGAAGTAACTCAAGTGATTTAGGAGAATGGAAGGGCTGGCTTATGGGGCCAGATTAAAGAAGCTAAATATGTATAGCTTGCCTAAGTGACAACTAAATGGGGCATTTGATAAGTCTATAAATACTTGGAAGATGTAAATGCCAGGAGGAAAGGGAATTACTTAGCATGGCACAATGGAGTATTGGCATAATGGGATAATATTAAGAAAGGCAAGATGAAGGTTGAACATCAATAAAAAGCTTCCTGACAAGAAGAACCATTCCTGACAAGGGACACTATTAGGTTATGTGCTGTGGGCCAAGGGAAATAATGTCAGTGCCCTTCCTCAGTGTGCTGGCAGCAGAGCCAGCAAGGTAGCAGATGAGCGTGTCCTAACTGGGGCACAGCAGCCAAGCAAGTGACCTTCTGCCTGCGGCCTCCCCATCTGAGAATAGGAGGAAACTGCTGCTGCTTGGGAGAAATAAGATAGCCCAGATGTCCCTCAGGCTGAGAACCCATAGAGGATTTGTTGTCAGTGGTTCATACTGTAACACGGCCAGAGAGATCACCATTGTCTTGTAATGACATTCATTTCATACAAGATAGAAAGCTACTTTCTCTTGCAAACATCACTAGACCTTTAACAAGCTGCAACCCTTGCCTATGTGAGCAGCCTCCCCTACACTCCCTTCACAGTCCTGCAGACAGCTACTGTTGCCCAACACTGCTGTGCATGCACATTTACACTCACGCCCCTCTCTCCTGACAAGTCAAACTGCACCTTCTCTATGGCAGATCAAATGCCCCCTCTCTGAAGCCTCCCTTGCCTGCCCCACCCAGACCCTGGCACAGTTGGGAATCTTCTGGCCTCTCAAAGCCTCCTGTGTGGGCTTGTTTGCAGCAGTTAGTGGACTGCACTGTGAATCTTCCCCTCGCTTGGCTGCAAGCTCTTTGAGAACTGTCACTGGCTTGCTCACCTCTGTCCCCAGGACCTGGGTCAGAGCCTGGTCAAGGTATGTATCAGCAAATGTGAATTAAACCAAGGAAGCGGGCTCAGAACTCTTGCTTTCTCTCACAAGTTGGGCCCATGCATTTACTGGGGGATAAAGAACTTCTAGCTCTTAACATCTTTGAACATTCTCCCCATGTCTTGGCCAGTCCATCCATGTCATCAGACAACTGTAAATAATCCCTCCTAGCTCGTGTCCTACTTAAGCAGCCATGTTACACATGAATGTAGCTTTCTTAGCATTTCTAGGAGATGCAAGATGACAGCAATAGACACGCTAACATGAAAAGTGAAATCTTACAGGGACCCAGCAGTAGACAAAGACCTACGAGCAAGTAAGGGATGCCGAGAGCAGATGAGATAGTGTCCCTCGGTGAACACACCCATCCACCCACCCCCCCGCTGGTTATCTACCACCAAGTATTCAGCTCTGAAGTCATTTACACAAAGGTAGCATTATAGTCCTGAGCAGGTTGTTTTCATATATTTAGGTAGCGGAGTGTGTGTGTATGTGTGAATTTGAGACTTAGCAAAGGGAGACGGCATGGAGCAGGAAGGGGGTTGAGTGAAGGGAAAGGCGGGGAGTTATATAATTGTATTTTGATGTCAAAATATCAATAATGAGGGGACTCATTTCTAAAAAAGCAGAGTGCCCCCACTGTGAGCGCTAGGCTATGTACATACTGTGTACATGCACACACAGTGGGAATGCTAGGCTTAACTCTTAATGAAAAATGCTTTTGAGGTGGCCCCATGAGTTGTCCACAAAAACACATTTTTCCCATAGGAAAACATTTTTAAAATAAGTAACGTAATCCTTCACTAGTAACTGGAAATCTTTGGGGACATCTAACCAAATCTCTTCAGGAAACAGGAAGACTGTCCCGTCAGATGAATGATGAGATGGTGAGATGGGATGACAGATGTGTGATGAACTAGCACTTGCTGCACTGGGCCTTGATAACTACCACTCTGCTTATGTTGTTGTGTTGTGACATGATACTCACTGGGCAGCGTTGTAGTGACATCAGGAAGTAGCCTGTTTTTCTCACTCCCTTTGGCCTTGAGCGGACTGCGCCAGTACTGACATCATTGTGGCCCTGTGTGACTGTGCAGTTGGCTGAGCTTCAATGCTGCTGTCTCCATTGGTGATCTGTATGGATGACCCAAGGGAGGGAGTGGCTGTCATTGCTGGATGCTGCTCCTCAGGCCACATGCACAGAAGACAGTGAAATGTGATCCTGCTCAAATGAGATACTAGCCCCAAACACCTGCATAAGTAGCGGCATTTCAGCTGTCTGGCTGTCTCGCTCTCTCTCCAGTCTTGAATCTGGGCACCTGTTCTTGCTGTTCTGAATCTATCTGTGGTTTCGGGTTCCAGTTTTCTTTCTCAGAACACGAGTTGAGGATCCTGACCATTCTGGCTGCTGATGCAGTCTTGTTCATCTTCACTGTCTTGCCAGTGAGCTCTCACAAGACAAGCTAGGAGCCTGGCCTCTGCAGTTCTGCCACAGCAAGGTTAGCTCCTTCTCTGTATGGCAGACCCGAGCTGATAACTGCTGTCCATGTGCTGGACCAAACACCCATCTGCATTTAGCAGCATAAAAGATCTTACGTAGTCTGGCCCTGGTGAAGGTCTGCTCCTCACCCTAGCTCTGCCTTGTGCTACCCTAGAGCCTTCCATACAAGGCTGTTCATCCTTCAGACATGCTAAGCACTCACTGCCCTGGATGCAGCTGTGTGCAGCTGCTCACGCTCAGCCGTACCTGTCCATCGCAGCTAGGCTGGCCTGTGTAGACACGCAAGCACATGAGTCTTCACTAGGCTCTCACGCTGCTATAGGTGCCTTTGATCAGAGGCTGCTGTAGGCCATGAGGAGTTCTCAGACATGGGTCCATGTTAGTCATTTAGATCCTACTATGAGCTAGACATGTATCACTTGAAGGAAAACTAGGGGGAGTGGCGTTACAGAGCACACAGATCGTCTTACCATTCCTGTCTACAGGAAATGCAGATGGTGATTTTGACTGGGAAGGCTTAATTTTAACATGACATTGAATCAAATGCTGGTTGGTGTTGGCAAAGAGTGAGTGTATGTGTGTGTGTGTGTGTGTGTGTGTGTGTGTGTGTGTGTGTATGGAGAGAGAGAGAGAAAAGGGGAGAGAATTGAAAAGGAGATGGGGAGGAAAGAAAGAGAAGACCAACCCAGATAGTGCTGAGCAGCACGCCTGGCAGCTTCCACTACCCCAGGTTTTCTGGTTTATTTTAATGTGGTGAGCTGCTCTGTGAGATCCGCAGCCACTTGAAATATGATTTACTATGTGTAAAAGTTTCCGATGGATAATGAAGATTCAGGGTTGAGCCTCGCAGTGTAGTGTAGTCAATTCTCCTGCTGTTGCTCTCCAGTACATCTCTGCCATTGAAATGAATAATTTATTATAATTTATTTCAACCCTGGAAAATAAAACTGTTTTCCTAGTTATGTGTGCTATAACATTCAGAATAGACACATTGCATGCAGAACTCTCAATTAATTAATCCTGAAGTTTCGTTCTTGCTTGACCTTCTCCTAAGCTGGGAGACTGGCAGGTAATTCTTTCCCCAATAAGCCATGATTAAAATGAATGTTTTGAGAAGTAGGGGTAAGGTTGGTAATGGAGAAAATTGAAAGGACAGTGAAGCTAGGTTGTGTTTTTCCTTAGATACTACATTCAGTGCAAGAGTTTTTCAATATTCTAGACAGCTCATCACTTAGAGCACAAGCGTTCCTTAACTTCCTGTGAGAGGAGTCAAGGATACTGAGTTTCCATATAATTCAGGTTCATCTGTGACCAGAGCTGGCTGAGCATACTGGACCTGGGGTGCCTTTAAAGCACCCCCCTTCCAGTTTTAAAGCAAGACTAACACTGTATAAAGGCTGAGCAGGTAGGCGGCCCCGTCAGGTGACCTCAGGAGAGACGGGTCACCCATCACTGATTGCCGCCTTCTTCAGAGGAGGAGACAACCTCATCTTACATTTCATCCCATTGGTTTGCGTTTTAAATACTTCAATGCCAGCACATGGGGATTGCTTGATATAGACAGGTATTTTAAATTTAATGTAATGTAGATGGTAGTTCTCGGTTCATCTGGAGAGGCAGAGGAATTTAACAAAATATGTGCTTATTTACCCACTGTGTTCATTTCTCATACCATCTACTAATACCACAAAGGAAGATGGCAGATGAAGGAAGCAATTGATTCTCCTTCCCTAAAGACGGCTAGTATCTCATTTGAGCAGGATCACATTTCACTGTCTTCTGTGCCTATGGCCTGAGGAGCAGCACCCAGCAATGACAGCCACTCCCTGCCTTGGGTGCACTGCAGACCTGGAAACCTTTCCTCCCTCCGCTGTGTTCTGACTCCCTGGGCCCGAACCTCTCTCTAGGGTAGGTGCTCTGGAGAAAGCACCGTGGTAGAGAGATTTCCCTTAGGTTGCTCAGGCAGTTGTGTGGGGTGGGGTGCTTTGGTTTGTTTGTTACATTGTTATTGGTAAGGTCAGCCTTCCTCTCCTCTCTTCCTGGCCTTCTGAAAGGCTGGTGCATTCCCTAGACACACGGTAGCTCTTAAGACTTGGATGCATTTATTATTAGCTGTTCCTCAGAACATCACCAGAGTACCGCACAGTCAGGACACTGTAGCTTGCCTGGGGGGAGGATGACTCTGTATCCTCCATGCGTTAGCACACAGACCGTGTCCCTCCCTGGGTCCCCTTGCTTGTTCTTCCTGGTCTCGCCTTAACCCTCAGGGCTAAGGCATAGGACTGCTTTGTCTCTGTCTTTCACTCTTCTTCTTCGGCCCATTTTCATTTGCCTCACAAGCAGGCAGCAGGAGTGCAGCATTAGGAGGGATCATGAGCACTAGCAGGGGCTGGGGACAGCAGAGTTCCTAGGTGGACCTTGCCCTGCATGGCCCTTTATCTATGGGACACTATGGGTCAGGGTGGGAACCTCAGTTTTAGTTTGGGGGTTGCTTTTGTTGGGGGGTCCATTTATTATGACTTTACAGAGTATGTGCTAGTTAGGGTATTCAGCATGATCAGGTGCTAGCCATGGAAATATTTACTTTATAGGAAGCATTATATCCTAGAGAAAATTAGCCTAATTTACTAATTCCTATGGTCTTAATTTAAATTGTACTCTCAGTGGGAGGAAAATCATTATTTCCCATGAAATGTTCAGTGGATCAATTTCCAAAGACATTCTTAAGTTTACTGTTGTTCATGTTCCAAGTCTGTCAGTATAGTAACTAAACTTGTAAGCATTTTGGGTGGGAAGCAGAAAGGCTTGCTGAAAACGTTTCAGAGGCCGTGGCCCTGGGTTCTAATCACGGACTTCAACAGCTGCGTGACTACAGGAGCTGCTAGAGCAGATAGCTGCCATGTCCAGGCCCCTAGAGGCCTGCTGTAGGAACCAGCATGGCCAGGGGCTCTGAGCCACAGGCTGGCAGAATGAATTCGTGCAGACTTTTGTATGCGACTTTTACATCCTAGCAGTACCTTGACCAAGTGTGACAGCTAATGCTCTCCAAAGGTTTGCCTGAGAATGGAGACAGCATGTACAGTAGACCCCATAAATGCTGATTTTGTTAGATGGTGAGAAAACTCATCAGGCCCCACCTGCTGTTAGGTAGGGCTGCTCTTTCTCTCTGGTTCATTCCTCTTTGGCCTAGCTTTGCTAGATGATGGTGGTGCCTCAGACTGTGGCCTGGTAACCTGAAAACCCCAGCTATAGGCCTTCCTAGGATCTCCTGGCTTAGAACTCTCAGTCTGAATTCAAAAACAAGGTCCTTTGAAGTAACGGGTCTATGTTAAGACATTGAAGCATTCTGTGTGGGGGCCATAGATTGAGGCGCAGTTCAGTTTTCTGCATAGTGCTCTCCATCTTAGAGTGCTGGCTGTCTTAGCAGGAAAGCGCCCAACGTAAGCTAGGACTTTGCTTATTTTACTTCAACAAACTGCAGAGCAGGCATGACGGTGTCCCATGAGGGTGTCCTAGTAACTATTCTGTATGGCCCAGGGCTTCAGGTGCACTGCGCTCTGCTCTGCTCTGCTCTGCTCTGCACTTGTATCTCACACCTTTGTCAAAAGCATGATCAGAAGTCACACATTGTCGCTTTCTCCTTCTGGGTCACACTTGTGGGTGGTTTTTGTGCTTAGATGTGTTTGTTTGCATGGTTGCACTGTCACACTCTCACCTAAACCCATGCTAAACCCCAGCAAAGCCAACTGGCTGCTTTCTGGGCTGCCTCCTGCTGAGCCGATTTCTGGGAGTACAACTCCACATGACCTTAGATAAATTTGAGAATATAGTATTCTCGTTTACCTGTCTAACCTAGGTGTGAGTTGGTATTCTTCCCTGTGCCATGAAATTTCATTGGCTTAGGCCAGCGGAAGCTACAGTTACAGAATAGGAACATTGTGTGTAAGGCATACTGTGTGGCAAGGACAGGGTAGATGTTTCGTTTGTGCTGAGGAAGTTCCTCCTCAAAGCATCCCTTTCAACCAACTGCCATTGTCCCTGCTTCCTATGGGGACAGAAAGGCTAACGCCGCGTGGGAGAATTAGCAGGGCCAGACTTGGGCTCAGTCTAACGCCTGTTGCTGCCTCCTCATTTAACAAAACTCCAGCCAAACTCTGGAAGGAAGGAGTGGGAGAGATGAGGATCAAGTGAAGTAGTGTAGAGTATGGTTTTCCTGAGGAGACAGCCCCATTGCTACATAACTCCATCCCTGCTTTGGCAGAACAGCCACTTATTAATGCCAGTGGGTAATGTGTATGGTTTGGAGTATAGGCCCTGGGCAGCGTAGCCAAAGCCAATTGAGAGTGGCCTCCCACCCACCCTGCAGCTGTGTTGGGAGTGAGTAGATAGTGGAGAACTAGATCCCGGCTCTCCAGCCACTGCTGCACAGAGTACTCGTGACCTCTGGCCACAGACAGAATGTGGGCAGAGCCAAGATGGCTCCTTTCCGTGTCCTTGACCTCAGAGACCACACCCTAAACATCCCACTGCCTGCAGGGAGAGGACTGTGCTTTAGCAATGATCATCCAGCGTTCTTCTGGGGGGGGGGGGGAGAACCTCAGAGTCCAGAGGAATTTACACCACTGTTTGGGCTGTTTTAACACTACTCTAGGATTATTAGAAAAAGTAATTCTGGAAATTGGCTGCCACATCAATGCCATTTAAGAAGATTACTCGGTACTTTGCATATTTCCAGAAAAGTAAAAAAGGAAAAAAATCATCCATTTTTGCCAACTTTATTTTTAGAGAAGTTATTTTATTCAAACATCCCCTTTCTTATTACAGACATAAATACATGCATTCAGACAAATGAATACACGAGAGGACAGTATAAAGTAATTGGCACATCACTCCAGGATGCTTTGTCAGTTACTGGAAGAATTTGGTGCCTCTGACTTTAATCTTCTCCATTAAAATATCCATTCTGCCTCAGCTTGTGAAACCCATAATATTTTAGACTGTCTCTGTGGATCTGTTAGTTTTGCTTGTCAATTTAATTTGTGCTCTATGACTTTGGCTGGCTCACTGTACTGTTCATGGGAACATGTGATCTACATGGATGTTGAGCATGTCAGGTATGGAGTTCTAGCCTCTCCAGAGAGACTGGACATACAGCCTGTGTTGTGTATAGGCTGGCAGATTCCGTCTGTAACCAGCCTAATCACTGAGGTGGTGACAGAATGGCAGCTGTGGAACTACAGAGATGCACACTGCCGGTATCGCTATGCCTGCAGTGTCTGAAGGATGCAGACTCAGCAGCGCTTTCCCAGTGCCGTCTCATTTCATGCTCAGCTTCCTTGAGCTGGATCATTTCCTTCCCTCTTCAGAGTTAATAAAAAGAGACATCGCAAGAGCCGTTCAGTTACTTGCCAAAGATCACAGAATAAATTAGATTACCAAAACTTTTTGCCAGGGGCAGGAAGATGGCTCTGGAGGTAAGTAGGCACTTGTGCAAATGAAGGAACAGAGTTCAGATCCCTAGCGGCACCTACACAGTGCACAAGTGCCGTGTGAGTGCCGTGCCCACCTGTGAGCCCAGTGCTCGAGAGGCCAGCAAGCTGGCTGGATGGATAGATGGACATTATCCTCATGCTGTGGGTTCAGCAATAACTAACTTGGTACCTCAGTAAGTGAAGTAGAAAGCATTTGAGGGAGACACCCAACCTCACCCTTATATACAGCACATGCACATTACACATTCATACTTATGCAAAAAAGGGAGGATGCTAAAAGCATTCAAAGCAAACCAAGTCATCAAAGCCCAGCAGGGATGGCATCTGTGGCTTACTCTACCACTACCCTTGGGTTTGCCCTGCATTTGTGTTTTCTCTAGAGCTATGGGAGCAGATAGGCTGTAGTAGAAGAAATCAGCCCACTTCACAGCCATTTGCCTGGACTCCCTCCTATCATGGCTCATGCCCAGGGCACATTCCACATCCTTCACCATGCCCGCAAGCCCATCACTAGCTACCTTGCATTGAGGGTAAAGTCTAGACTCAGTGGTTTTCTATTCTGGCCATGGGGTTTCCCTTCTGTCTCCTGCCACCCTAAGTCCCTTACTATTCATTCCCACCGTCTTTGCCTCCTGTCTACTTATAATGAGCCTTAGATGTCACCTGTCCCGTGGCAGCCCCCTGACCACCTCTGAGGAACTTAGAGGTCTCTCCCCTCCACACGCTGTTCTTTTCCTACACCTGTTCCCCGCGATTTTCTTTCTGTGACTTCCCTAGCAAGCTTCGAGGGAAGCTCAAAGAGTCCTATTATCTCTTCTGTGTGCCTTAACCTCGGGAGTTACAAGTGTGGATAAGTGAGTCCTTGTAACATAGCAGTGAGTGAACAATTAGTAATGGATGATTTGTTAAACAATAGTCTGAGCTAGCAGGAAACACCACTCTGGAGTCACTCAGTGATGAGCTACAGAGAGATGTCCATTAACATCATAAACTGTTTGGTGAGGTAAGAAGCAGACAGGAAAGTGAGTTGGGCCCTTACCTGGTACCTAGCACAGAGCAAAGCATATAAGGTGTGAGAAGCAGAAAATGAACCTCCTGGCTCGCCAAGCAGGTTCTCACCAAGCAGGTTCTCACCAAGCAGGTTCTCACCAAGCAGGTTCTCATCAAGCTTTTCCTTGAGGTGGCAGGGTCTGCCCAGAGTTCACATTGCCTTCTAGGCTTCCAGAGTGAGAGCCAAGTGTCCAGAGAAAGCCCCCTGCCGTCAGAAAGGTGGCAGGATGGAAGGAGTACACAGAAAGTCTGGGGTTCAGGCAAGCTCTAAGCCAAGGGCCCCAGTTTTCATGTGGGTCTGTCTTACAGATGATGTCTGTCCTCATGAACACCATTGTCTTTGAGGATTGTCGGAACCAGTGGTCAGTATCCAGGCCTCTCTTGGGGCTCATCCTGCTCAACGAGAAGGTGAGTGTCCTTTCAGAGAGGCCACAGGAGGAGGGAGAGGGGCCCTGAAGACCATGGGCTAGCAGGCTGAGGCCTTGAGAGCCCTGAAGGCATTTTTCCCCAAAGATCTTCTGGAGTTAGCAGAGGCCAAGGAGGCCCGCCTGCTGCACTGTGTGAGGCGTGCTCAGCAGGCGGTATCCCAGAGCACCCTCACCTGCCTCGCCATTCTAAGGCAGTTCTGAGCCACGGCTCTTTGGCCTTCTCCTCAAGCCTTTTTTTATATCTAGGGACCCCAGACACAACCACAGCTGATGACAATGGCAGCCCTTGAGGGATTGTGGGTAGAGCCGGTACCCCTCATCTGGAGAGTATGCATCCCAGCCTCCTCTGCTCTGGCCACCCTCAACTGCCTCCCAAATCCCTGGCTTCCTTTGGAAATGACCCTGGCCCCTCAGCAGTCAGTGGGAACAGTGCATTACTGCTCAGGAGAATGAATTGTCTATACAATAAGCTAGTACTGGGAAAGACAGTGAGATTAGAGGCAGCCGCATACATTAAAATTCAAACTAAAATCCCAGCCTTGGAAGGAAACTAATAGAAGAGGAAAATCTATCAAAAAGAGAAGCGCTGTCTCATCACTCACCTGTGCTGAAGGATCCAATTTTAGCCACATTCAATAGCACTGCCGTTCATCTTCCCGCAGTGTTACTGTGATTTAAATCCAAGCTCTATAAAGGAGAGCAGTTCTTTTAAAATGATTGAGAGGGAATAAGGGCAAATTCGGTGTTTAGAAAAAGCTTATGACATCACAATATTATACTTTACTGATGGAGGCAATATTTCATGGCTTAGGATGAAAAACTAATAATTTTCTATTTGGTGAGAGTCACTGCATCATTATAAAAGGGGAAATAAGTAGTTTTGTGCATTCCCAATCTTGTTCAGGAAGACATTGTGGTTTAAGTATAATGCCTCTGATATATAGTATTTAAGTATTAGTCTGACTACATATTAATTATGTGCGTTTTTTATGTGAGCTGTTTTAATGCATGATGGGAATTAAATATCATGCAGCTTTGGCTTGAAGAGATAAACATATATGACTGACAAAATGTTGTCTTTGGCTGAAATTCGGCTGTTTCCAGTGATTAGGAACTCTGCTCCACATCAGAGCTTATGTCTGAATAAAAGACCACGGACCCCAGCAGAAAAAAGGGGGGCCGAGCAGCTATTTGTGCCCAGGTGTGACAGATGCTGTTCTTAGAACAAGCAAGTACTCCCAGAGCAGAGCAGGCCCCTCTAGAGCCTCAGCAGAGCAGAGCAGACCTATGGAACCCAGGAGGCCAGACTTGGAACACAGCCCAGAGCTCTTAGAGAAGTGATTCACTGAAGCCAGGAAAGATGATGAGGCCGGAGGGGAGACCCTTGGCCTTGCCTTCAGTCACCAGAGTACTCCCTGGCCATTTCCAGTTAAGTTCTTCTCCTCAGCCTTCCTGTGACAAGTAGAGTTGAGACCCCAGAAGATCATGGGTTCATGCCCCACAGTGGAGGCAAGGGCTCCATCAAGCTAAGCAGTCACAGCACAGGATTCTTATGAGCAGGGGTGTGGGGCCGACACGTGCACCTGGGTACACTGTACACCTCTGCTGCTGGATGGTCCTAGATGCAGACCCCTGAGCACCGGTGAGCCCAAGTAGACCCCAAGTGGCCTGGCTTCCTGCCACTTCCCTCCCGCCAGGTTTGGAGTTGAAGCCTGAGCCTGACACTGTTCCGTCTCCCCACAGTATTTCAGTGAACTGAGGGCGAGTCTGATAAACAGCCAGCCACTCCCCAAGCAGGAAGTCCTTGGCCAGTGCTTCAGGAACTTGATGGAAGGAGTGGAACAGAATCTGTCTGTCAAGAACAGAGACAGGTGAGCATTGCCCAGTGAGGGCACTCCACCTCTGGGGGCACTCCAGGTCTGTTGAAAACAATTGGACTGTAGTTGGCACAGCTCATGGGCGGATGCAGCTCTCCTATTAGACCTTGTGGTCTTAGACCTAGGCCAGCTCCAGTCACTACATCTTACCGAGTATTTGCTCAGAGATGCAGAGATTAATAAAATATAGTCTTTGTCTTTACGCAGTTTATAATCCAACAGGAAGGAAGTGAGGACCACCTAACTAGAAAGGGCGGTGAAGGGCGGGCGATTCATGCTGTCGTTGGAGATGAGGAAAGCCCGCCTGGCCTTTGAACAGCAGGCTTGGGGCAGTAGACCCTGATAAAATGGTATTCCTGCCTGTGCAAGCTGTGAGAGAAAAGCAGGCAACTCCTCTGCAGAGTCTCCTCAGCAGTAACATGGAACCAATGGTGGCACTGATCGCGATGGGCCAGTGTTGGGTTCTTCCTCTGCCTGTCCTGAGAGTGCTTGGTACTATTGGCCAGTCAGATCTAACCAGAATAGGCCTTAGTTAATGAACTGATTCGTTCATTCATTCATTCATTCATTCATTCATACAGACACTCAGCTTATAGAACTGTGACACTGGTAACCTGGGGTGAACGAAGTGTTCTGAGTCCCTGCCCTCCTGGAGCTTATGTACTGTGGATGAGACAGACAGTAGGCAGTGATGCGGAAGAAACTATTCCGTGAGGGAACGCCGCCCCCCCACGCACACACCTTCATCAGACACGGCATGGTTTAAAGTACACATTGTCAGCCATCCAGGAGGCCGTATATCTCGGGTACCGAGGCGAGGTCAGCTGGGGTGCAGACGCCTTCACGTGGCTACTTGTCTGTCTCTGAAGCAATCCTTTCAGGGTCTGACTCCCTCAGTCAGAAGCCAGGAAATTAAAAAAAAAAAAAGGAGGCAAGATGTTTATTTTTTGTTTGTTTTGTTTTTCTATTAATGTGTTTATATATTTATTCATTTTAAATCCCAATTGCAGCCCCCTCTCCTCCTGGTACCCCCCTCACATTGTCCCTCCCCGTATAACCCATCCCCCTCTCCTCTAAGAGAGTGGGTGTCCCTTCTTGGTATCCCCCCCACCCTGGCACATCAAGTCTCTGCAAAGCTAGGCGCATCCTCTCCCACTGAGGCAGACAAGGCAGCCCAGGTACAGGACAGATTACACAGGAAGGCAACAGCTTTAAGGACAGCCCCCACTCCAGTTGTTGGGGAACCCACATGAAGACCAAGCTGCACATCTGCTACATACGTGCAGGGTGTAAGGGGTTAGGTCCTGCCCATATACGCTCTTTGATTGGAGGTTTAGTCTCTGAGATCCCCCAAAGATCAAGGTTAGTTGTTACTTACTGTGGTCTTCATGTGGAGTTCCTAACCCCTCTGGGTCCTCAGTCTTTCCGTAAGACTCCCACAAATTACATCCAATGCTTGGCTGCGGGTCTGCATCTGTTTCAGTCAGCTGCTGAGTGGAGCCTCTCAGAGGACACTTATGCTGGGCTCCTGTCTGCAAGCCTAACATTAATAGTGTCAGGAACTGGTGCTTGCCCATAGGATGGGTCTCAAGTTGGGTCAGTTATTGGTTAGTCATTCCCTCAGTCTCTCTGCTCTATCTCTGTCTCTGCATTTCTTGTAGACAGGACAAATTTTAGGTCAAAAGTTTTGTGGGTGAGTTGCTGTCCTTGTCCCTCCACTGGTGGTTCTGGAAGGCTACAGGAGCCGGCCACTTCAGATTCCATATCCCCACTGCTAGGAATCTCAGCTAAAGTCATCCCCATAGACTCGTGGGAGCCTCCCCAATCCCAGGTCTCTTGCTTGTCCTAGAGGTACCCCTCCATCCCCAGCAGCCAGTGATTTCCATTCATTCTCCCATCCCGCCTGTCCCTCCCCACACCTGATCCTGAACTCCTCACTCTCCTCCCCATTCCCTCTCCCACCCACTTTCCTTTGTTCTCTATGACTTTTATTCCCCCTTCTAAGTGAGATTCAAGCATCCTTGCTTGGGCCTTCCTTCTTGTCTAGCTTCTCTGGGTCTGTGGAGTGGAGTGTGGGCATCCTGTACTTTATGGCTAATATCCACTTATAAGTGAGTACATACCGTGCATGTCCTTTTGGGTCTGGGTTCTCACTCAGGATATTTTCTGGTTCCATCCATTTGCCCGAAAAATTCATGATGTCCTTGTTTTTAATAGCTGAGTTGTATTCCATTGTGTAAATGAACCTTATTTTCTATATTCTTTCTTCGGTTGAGGGACATCTGGGTTGTTTCCAGTGTCTGGCTATTACAAATAAAGCTGTTATGAACATAGTAGAGCATGTGTCCTGGTGGTATGGTGGAGCATCTTTTGGGTATATGCCCAGGAATGGTATAGCTGGGTCTTCAGGTAGATCTATTCCCAATTTTCTGAGGAATGAGGCACTGCTGAGCTGGTCTGTGAAATACTGGCAGGTCTCTTAGTTTCATGAAAGCAACTGTCCTCATGCCTCAATATCTATCTATCTATCTATCTCTCTCTCTCTCTCTCTCTCTCTCTCTCTCTCTCTCTCTCTCTCTCTTTTTCTTTCTTTCTCTCTCTTCCTGACTTTTTTGAGACAGGGATTCTCAGTATATATCTTGCTCTCCTGAAACTTGATCTGTAGACCAGGCTAGCCTTGAACTCACAGAGATCCAAGTGCTGGGATTAAAGTTGTGTACCACTACCACCTAACTGAGAGAATGTTTTCAGGCATTGTCTCACTGACTTGATAAAATTCACTCTTACGGGCTGGTGAGATGGCTCAGTGGGGAAGAGCACTGACTGCTCTTCCAAAGGTCCTGAGTTCAAATCCCAGCAACCACATGGTGGCTCACAACCATCTGTAATGAGATCTGATGCCCTCTTCTGGAGTGTCTGAAGACAGCTACTTACATATAATAAATAAATAAATAAATAAATAAATAAATAAATAAATAAATCTTTAAAAATAAAATTCACTCTTACATTCGCTTAAGATAGTTAGTTGCTCTTATTAAGTACTGAGACAGTGGTCAGCTCTTCACTTGGGATACCTAGATTTTGGACCCAGGTCTTCTAACTCAGTGCCATTTTTTTAAGGGAGATAGATGATAGATAGATAGATAGATAGATAGATAGATAGATAGATAGATAGATAGATAGATAGATAGATAGATAGATACATAGATAGATACATAGATAGATACATAGATAGATACATAGATAGATACATAGATAGATACATAGATAGATACATAGATAGATAGATACATAGATAGATACATAGATATCTTTATATATATCATGCCAGGCTGGTTTCAAACTCTGTATGTACAGCCATGGTAACTTTGTATTATTACAGTTACTTGGGGTGTTAGGGGGATCCGAGAACCGCTTGGCATAAGCTGGTTCTCTCCTTCCCCCATGTGGGTCTTAGAGATCTAGCTCGTGTCGTCCGGCTTGGCAGCATGTGGGTAAGTTAACCTGCTGAGGTATCTCACTGGCCTCCGGGTTTCTTATCTTCCTATCCCCAAATGCTTAGATTGCAGGCTTGGACACCATCCCCGGCTTAGGTAGCACTGGGAATCAAACTAAAGGCTTCATGCATAGTACACACTCTACCAAACTTAGCACGTGCAGTACGTACGTGTACACACACACACACACACGCACACACACACACACACACACACACACACACACACACACACACCACTGCATTTGCACCCTTTGCTAAGATAGAATTTCACTACATAGTGCCAGCTAACCTCAAACTCACGGTCCCTCTACATTGCTTTCTGACTTCAGGTATTACAGACCTGAGCTACCACATTCCATCCCCACACCCCTGTTTTTCATTCACTAAATTCAGTTCTAGTTGAAGATAATAATATCTGCTTTGGGGGAGACCTATAATGATTAAGCACTCATATGTAAATTTGGTCTAATATTTGAGATAACTGAATTTTTTAGTGTTTTAGGTAGTAGACCTTCAAATGCTCTCCATCCCTAAATTGCTGAGGGTGGCTTTAGTGGGAATGCCGGTATTCCGTGGGAGATGATGCTGGTAGCAGAAGAGTAGTGGCAGCTGGAACTCCCAGCTCTGAGGAGCCGCCTCATACAGCATCCCCTCCTGGGTCCTGTGCCCCACGGTGCCCCACCTCCTGAGGTTTTTTACGGCCTGCGTATTCACTGCTTCTCTTTCCACAGGTTTACCCAGAACCTGTCCGTCTTCAGAAGAGACGTGGCAGAGGCCCTGCGTAGTGATGGCCACACCGACCTATGCAGCCTGGACATGATGAGCTGACCCAGCTCCTGAGCGTGGGCTGTGCAGCCTTTGTCAAGAGGCTCTGGAAGGTCTGGGTTCCAGACTACGATGCTGGCCAGCCCAGAAGAGTGTATTTTTCAGAACAAGCAGCTAAAGCCCTACATTTTTATAAGTCTGAGCTAATTATAAAAATTTATAATAGTGCACATACAATGTAAATTCAGTATTCAAAGCAGCACATGTTTCAAGTCTATCTGGGTTCCCACAATGCTGAAAGGTCTAGAAACTGTATTTAACCAAAGAACATAGTAAACCAGGCTAGTACCTGTGACCAAGGCTGTGGATTTGGTGAAGATGCAGCCCTCACTTCAGTGTGGGTCCTGGATCGAGACAGGCGCCATCAGAACCTGTTGGATTTAGTCTTTACATCTGGAAAATGCTATATTAGGGACTGGGGGCTGTGGGCATTGACAAGGAGCTTGGGGGGAAGCATCATAAAACCTCCCCCAGAACTGCACACAGGCCTTCCTGCCTCAGCAATATCTGATAAAGTTCAGAGACAGTAACACAATTAGATGACTAACAAACAATGTTTGCCCTCCACTGGCATAAATCTAAAGTGGTTCAGTCTAGAAGAATTAGCTCTGCAATTGCTGCCTGCAGAGAGTTGTGTTTAACACTCTGGAAGCCTGGTTAGAAGTTCTAGGTGCAAAGCTCCATTTAACTTGAAGGAAAGCTGAGGGTGGTAAGTCGTATCTGGAAGCAGCTCTGCCTTCTTGGACCACCCAGCAGAGTTCAACTGTCGCCTTCCACCTTCCGCCTTCCACCCTCCACCCTCTGCCTTCCACACGCTTAACCACTGTTGGATGTGACTTCATCCAAACATAGGAAATGAAGGCCTTTACAGTTTGTGACCCATCAAACCTAAGCTATTAATTTGGGATTGCCACTGTCAGGCAGGTTTCCTATCTCACTGCACTGACTTTAGCGTTCAGGCTTACAATAAACACTGTGGCCATAATGTCTGATCAGACATGAAAGGCTGACCTCACTGTTGCAGGGGAAAATCCACAGGCTCTTGTTGTAATCTCATTTCTCAGACTAGTGTTTCTTCAAACCTTTCTTGATAGTTGAGTTTTGCAACAAGCTTGTCATATGAAAGCAAGTCACCTAAGTTCATGTCCAAGTGTTCGTCTTCCATGTGCAAAGGGAGCGGGGGAAGCGGTGATCTGGACGAGACTGCCTGTGGTGTTTAGCAGGCAGGTAAGCCTGACCCATACTCCTCCTACTCCATTAGGGAATAGGACTTTCCTAGAGAGACAAACCCTGTACTTAGAAATGTCAGCTTTCAAGGAGCTTGACAAGAATTTCTCTTTGGTTTTTGTTTAGTTTTTAACTTGTTTAGTTTTGGTTTTCTGAGCCTCCCTCTGTAGCCCAGGCTGGCCTGGAACACACTGTGACATTTCCACAGCCTGCTCAGTGAAGGTTGACAGGTGTCGGCCACAATGCCTGGCTTGTGTGTTTGTGGGCAGGGAGGTTGTAGCTGCCCTCTTCCCACAGCGCTGCACACGATTCCCCGCTCCAGCACCGGCTCACAGAGGCCTCGAGCCAACCGCACTGCATTGTTTGCATTAAAGTGTTCACAAAAAAAGAACGCTGTGGGCTCCCTTCTCTTTGCCATGTGACCAGAGATCGCTGGGCACTTAACAGCTGGTGGAGAGTCCCCTTCAGACTTGGCCTTGGGACACATTTTGAGAAGCAGAGTCAGCCAGTTTCCTCGTGCCTCTGTGAGCTTGACTGTGTGACTTACAGAGCATTCTATGGGGCCAGCTTAGGAGAGAGGACAGTCAGCGAGCGTGGAGCCCTGCTCTTACCCACACAGTAAGGGCCAGAGATGGTGCGGAGCTTCACCCAGCTCTGTCTCTCTGGCTCCAGGGAACCGTGCCTGCTGCCTCATGGAACTGGTGCTGATGTTTGGGTTCATTCTACCTTTTTTTCAGAACTTGGTCATTAACAGTAAATGACTCCAGAATTTTAGCCTGGAGATGTAGGTGAGTGGTAGAAAGCACTTCCGTACTGTGTGGGACGCCTGGGTGGGGAAGGCCTAGGCTCACAAGCTAGCATTTGTGTTTAGGAGTAGGCTCAACACAGGGCTCACCACACAGGTCTTACTTAGCTTGTGGAAAAGAGCCAGAGACTGCAGAGATCTGAGGGGGGGGGCTTCTCCCCGCCCCACCCCCTCTAAAGGGCCTCCATCCGCTGCTGGAAGAACACTAGTCCTGCCCCCCACGCACCGGGAAGGAGCTTATGACGACAGACTGAATACAGGGATATTGGAAGCAGTATCCTTTAAAGCGGTCTGCCACAGCCTACCTGGCCTTGGCTACATGAGTTTCTCCCTTGAACTATCAATTTTTCTAATCTGTGATGATCCCCCTCCTCAGAGAGGAAACGGAAGTGGGGGCCAAGTATTCAAGGATCACCTTCGTGGCATCACAGACATAAACCCAGGTTGGGACTCCCAAGCCCACCAAAGCTTTGAAGGCTCGTCGGGACAGAGACCTGCAGGCTTAATGCAGGAGTAGCCTCGGAGACACTCTATCCCAGTATTAAAACCAGCATGTTAGGACACCCAGCAAACCAGGGGGCACAAGGAAACAGCGAATGCCACTAGTCATGTGATCAGACAGCAGGTGCATCTGTCTGCCTTGGTTCAGCAATAAGGAAAAACAGCACTGGTAGTGCCACAGGGCTCACCACTTGGTAAAGGCATCAGTGGAGTAGGGGTATGGGATGCCTTTGCACACCACACCCTTCTAGAGAGATTCTAGTGTACAAACGTACATACAGTATGGGCTCTATGTCGAGCCAGCTACAGAGTCAATGCTCAAGCAAGAAGTGGTCTGTGGGTACACTGATTGATGAAAAGTGCCTCACTTTTCAGTGCTGTTCCATCAACATGTAAGGCAGGGCACCAGGGAGCACATGGTCCCTGCACTGTGTATCATGATCTGAACAGCCCAGAAAAACCCTCTTGGTTCCCTGGACTCCCTCCCACTGGCGTGGCAGTCTACACGTACCTTGGGATTGTGATCATGGGGACCCCTTCCAAAATGCAAAGCTGGGCTGGCTTATAGCTGATAACTTAGATGAGTGACCAGATTATCTCAGTGCAGCTGAGCATCAGAATAGGGCAGGCTGGTAAGAGAAACTGAAGAGCAAATGACCTGTCATGCTATCCTATCCAGATGTAGTAGCCAGCCTGGCACTTTGGAGGGAGGCACACTTGAGGGCCATGAACAGGGAAAGGAGCCTCTGGAGAGAGAGACAGGACTTGGCGTATGGTTCTTATGGAGGGCCCTGTGTTCCATACTAGCACCACAGTGAACAGGAACAGTGCGTCGGAAACCATTGCAAGAGAACTGGATCCACTACAATACACTGAATTCACCTGCTAGGCCTTGCTTGACAAGTATTGTTTTCCTTGTTTTAGAGATGAAAAAACAGACTAGTAGACTGAGAAAAGGCTGCATAGCAAGATCCTCCCACACTTAGTTCAAGAGTAGAAATAAGAGGTGATGGGGAGTGGCGTTTGTGGTCCACACGGTCTAGGTACATCCTAGTTCTAGCCCTCCTCAGCAGCATGCTGTGGGTCAAGGACCTCCCTTCCCTAAGGCAATAACCCTTGAAGCCGCAGGCCTTTAGACAGAGCCTAGAGCCATTTTCTCCTCTGTGCCAGGAGTCAAGAGTTTCCTAACTACACACCTACTTTGTTTTTCTGTTTAATCCCAAACTGGGTCCTCTGTAGCTGTCACTGATGAGGTAGACAGGGGCCCCTTCAGGCTCCTCAACCGATAGGACTAAATACTTGGGCAGAAAAGCCAGTCTACCCAGACACTTCAAGCTGAGTCTGTGAGCTCTGCCATGATTCATCCTCCTGCTGTACTTCATAAAATCGTTCTTGAGACTTTTTAATGTTTTATTGAGGTACAAGTTTATGAGGAAGCGAGCCTTTCCAACTACAGCAAGAGTAACCTACCTCCTTGGCATATTAAAAAATAATGTTAGTGTTGGGTTTTACGTCCCACAGTTTGGATTGCTGATAAGAGCGCTTCCCTTGACAAGATTCTTTTTGAGGTTTACAGAAAGCGTAATAAAATATGTAAGTTACATCTCCACAAACAAAAGCTATAACATAAGTTATTTATAAGCGTGAGATAGAAACAGTATCATGATAAATAAGCCATAAAGGGTGCCTGCAACATCCATCTTAATGTAATTTGCCCAACAAAAGGGTTGAAACGAAGTCAAATTCAGCAGAGAAAATTTATCAGGAAGAGGGAGGAAAGCTGTACAACTCAAGATGGGGAAATGGCCGATGGATGAGGGACAGACAGGTGAGGTGCAGCTTTGGGTCTCTAACAAGTCCAAAGCATGTGCCTGCCATCTGCACTTAGCCCCATCTCCAACACCCCTGAGCAGCTACCAGCCAACCCCATGCCCAGGGCAAGGAATAGCCTAGACCCATGGCCTCTTGTTACTGCCAGCTCCCAGAATAGGCTGTGGTCTGAAAGTGACCAAGCCCAAGGGCCCTAGGAGCCTACATCTATTCCAGTGACTCTCAATCTGTGGCCCATGACCCCTTTGGCAAACCTTTATCTCCAGAAATATTTACATTACAATTCATAGCAGTAGCAACGTTACAGTTATGAAGTAGCAGGGAAGATAGTTTTGTGGTTGGAGATCAGCACACCATGAAGGATTGTATTAGTGTATTAGTCGCAGTGTCAGGAAGGGTGAGAGCCAATGGCCTACTTCCTTGTTTACCCACCAGTGAGCCAATGAATGAAACCAAGTCTGCCCTTATAGAGCTGGTGGGCTGTGTCATCAAGTCCAGTCCAGCGCAGTCCAGCAAGGACCAGAAGAAACAGGAATAGGGAAGGCCCAGGACCAGACATGCTTTGGAGGATGGGAAAAGAGGTGAGAGCTGGCTCTGAATCTTAAAGGATGCAAAGCCATGGGGTGAGCAGAAAAAAAAGCTTGAGCAGGGTCCACAAGCTTCTGAACCCAAACTCATATTTTTCCTTTTTCCCCTCTTCTGCCCTGAGTAGGTGCCATGGTCTCATACCACAAAACTAATGCACTGATCCCAGGCACAGACTCAGGCATCCTAAAGGAGTTCCCAGGCCAAAAGGAGAAGCAGGTTGCAGCCCACCCCAGGAGCCCTCACCTCTTGGGTGAGGTACAGGAATAGTGGGCCTCGCAGTCCACACAGGAGACAGCCCAGTCCTAGACATTTCAATGCAGTAGCAGTATGAGTTGAATGAGCACCTCACTTCCCAAAGCCGATAGTCCTTGAAGCTTCTATCCCGGGTCACCTAGGGCCTTCTGCTCCTTCCAGCTGGCAGCCTTAAACCTTTTTAGGTGCCCCCCCAGGAACTTTCTTCCCAAAGCCCTTCCCACTTTGGGAAGCTGTAATAAGGACTCAAATTTCATTGTGCTTGCTCTCAGATAAACTCCTTTGTCCTATGAGACAGAATAAGTAGATAAAGTCTGGATATCTAGGAAATCTGAATATGAGCATAGTAAATATTTTTTAAATAAAATGGAGTAGGTGTATTTTTCCATCCTGAAAGCCAGAAGGACCTTAGGCCTCCTGCATCCTCTGTAGGATGTATAGTAGGCAGGTCAGCAGCCTGTAACATGGGATATGTGCCAAAGCGAGTGCTGATGCCTTTTTGTGGAAGTAGACCAGGGTATTTCCCTTACTCTTTCAAATAGGATAACTGGCCCAAATACATTTAGGAGCCTGATTCAGTCCCTACACCGTTTTAAACATAGGAATATTGAATCCCAGATCACATAGGAAGTCAATGGTCGACAATCTAAGCTGCCTGCATCCAGACTCATGGACCACTTGGAGATTCCAGCAACCTGCCACTCATCCCAGAAGCCCCACCTCTCCTATTGGACTCCCAGCAAGACCACCCTTTCTCCCAACTTCACTTCCGGGGGATCAGGAAAGATTCCTGCAGGCTGGAAGTCTCTAGATCCCCAAGAGCCCTGGCCCCAGCTTCCTAGCTCTTAGAATCTGCGTTCTCCTAACAGTTACCTTCCGTGTCTGTGGCCTCTCTCCCACCTTGATGTTGAATTAATAGCAGCCGCTTTACAGTTTGAGGAACACCAGATACATATCAAAACTCAGCCAAATCAGGCTTGAAGGAGACATTGTTGCCTTGAGTACAATTATGTAAAGAAGGGGGAAAAAGGAATTTTGAGAAAAAAAAACATAACAAAACTTTAACCATAACAAAAAAGAAACAAATGGAAAAGATGACTGAGGCAACAGCAACAGAACTGACAAGGGGTGGGCAGGGGGCAGCTCGCCAAGCTGATTGAGGGCTTCCCTGAGTACATGCCTGTAACCTCAGTGTTCAAGAGGCAGAGATGGGAGATAAGAAGTTCAAGGTCTTTCTCAGCCACCTTGCCAATTTGAGGCCAGCAACATGAGACCCTGTCTCAAAAATAAAACAAAACCAAAAATAGGATAGTGAGCCTGCCATGGTGGCACATTCCTGTAATCCTAACCTGGGGATACATGAGCATGGGAGGGCCAGCCTGGGCTTACAATAAAAGAGGATAATAAAATGAAGCCTCCTCTCCCCAGTTCTAGAGATTGAGCCCAGGGCCTCCCCCACGCTAGGCAAGGGCTGTTACAACGGAGCTAGATCCCATCAAGGGCATTTTTCAAGACCAATAAAAGAGACTTTGGCAAGCATTTTCTACTACAAGCACAAATGTGTAAGAACGGGTGAGAAGCGATGTCAGCACCAACAACCAATCCACATGTGTTTATTTCCTAGTACGTCTGAAAGCTAAGACATAGACAGGAGTCTGGCCACTGGTCTCTAAACTTGAAAGGCACCAGACTCATTAGGTGGCTTGTTAGCAAGCTGCTCAACCCCACCCAGAGTTCCCGACTTAGAGGGACTACCCACCCCCACCCCCACCCTCACTCCGATCCAAGAATGCCAAGAAATGGCTTTAGGACAACAACAAGTGCCAAGTGCTGCTGACTTTGCTGATCCAAAGACCCTCTGCTCCGCTGACCTAGACAATGACCTCTCCCCACACCCCCATCTACCAACTTACTTCCCTTCTTCCTCCGGGGGATGCCCTTTGTCCAAGATATACCACTACCCTCCTTTGTCCAAGAAAGAATGGACCTGGAGCTCCTGAGTGGTGAGGCAGAGAAAGTCCCCAGCGGTGCTGGGCCTGACTAGTACTTCCCACTGGGCCTGCTCCAGACAGCGAGCTTGGTACTGTTTCTCTGGTACACAAAGAAGTCGAGGCACAAGGATGCTCAACACTTCTGAGTCTCAGTAAAATGAGATGTTTCTACACATACCCCGGAGGCACTACTGGCCATGCCCCCCCCATGTCCTGGTCATCTCGTACCATGGGACCCTTGTGCTGCAGCCTGTTGGGCATTTTTCCAGCTCCCGGAAGTGTCCAGGCCTGGAACCCAAGGCTCTGGGCAGGCAGGAAAGCACCCTCAAGTCTGACCATCACTTCCCTCACTGAAAACCCTGTCCTCACTGGGTGAGTGAGTATTTAGTGCCCACCCCTGCCACACAGAGTTCTCAAGGACAAGACAGTCACCTCTGTCCTTAAAGGTGCTATTATATAATCCAGAGTGTGGACCGGCTCCCATGGCCGCCCTGTGGGTGGTTAGAACCCTCTCTGTTTTACAAACAAAGCAAAGGAAACTAGAGGGGGGCAGTGGGAGCCAAAAACAGAGCTCTAGCAGCCTGCCTTGGAAGAGAGAGTCTCCCCGACCCCCACCCCCAGAGACAGCACAATGGTATTTCTCCTATCTAAGGGTCCTTGGCCAGGGCCAGGGCATCCTGCACTTGTCAACCTCAACATTTCCAGGCCTCCCTGTCCCAACGGAACACGGTGGTTCTGCCAGAGCCAGCAAGCTGCCCAATGTCACACAACTGGCAGGTGGCCTAACTACCCACTAGAGCCTGAGTCATCCGGATTGTTGAGAGCAAGGAGACTGACTAGGGAAGCAAACCCTGCTGCTACCTCCTGCCTGTGCTCTGACCCCACTGGGGAAGAAATCCACCTGTCCAGGATACCTCTGCAAATTAAAAACTACCAACAAAATGACCACCTACCACCTACCGTAAACATATACTGGGCGTGGAGGTGGGAAGGGAGCCGAGCGATGTGCTGCTGTACCTACTAAGTGTAGGGCTCTATGCTCTTAGCACTCTCAATATCTCTCTCACAGTGCACGAATACACAGTGCACGCTTTGCCCCATTTTACAAATGAAAACCTAAAATCTAAAATGAATCTCTAGCTCAAACTTACTGAGCTATAAAGTGGCCCGCCCAAATTTACACACAACTTCTGACCAAGATCAGACATGGCTTGGGGCTTCTTCCATAGTCAGGGTACCAGAGGAAGAGGCCTTGCCGCTAGTGTAGCTTTGAGTTTACAGCCAACGACTTTACAATCGGCCGCTAGGAAATGACTCTGGGTCTCACTCAGACCGAGAGAAAGGTGACCACTCCCCATGTGGTGCTGGCCACGGTGTTACCGGGCTAGTGTGGTCAGTCCCGAAGGCGACAGCAGATCCTAGGGTGATCAGCGTCTGGACTGAACTGCAGCCGGTAGGAAATTTCTCCATCTGCTCTAGATGGGAACCGCACCCTCCTGTGCCACTAATGACTGAGCTCCCCAAACCTGCTGAACCTCGGAGGGGTCCCAAACCAGCGACCATGGCCCCATCTATCCCGCAACGAATTTCAAGGGGCTGTATCCCAGCTCCCCACCAGTTGACCTCGGGTCCCTAGTCCAACCGGGCCCGTACGCGTGGGCACCTGCAAGTCACCGCTCAGTCCTCCTGGCTGGGGCCAGGGAGCATCTCCAAAGTGTCCGCGACGCCTCGTTGGAAGCCCGGGCGAGGGCAAATTCTCCCCACGCGGGTCGGTGTCCTAGGTGGCGTGGAGAACGCTCCGGTGCTCCCCTTGCTCCACGGGTGGACAGCGCCGAGCTTGCACCCCACAATTCGTTGCTCCTAAGGAGGGCGAGCGGCCGATAGGCTTCCGCAGATTTCGTAGGACCGTTCTTGGGTTGCATCTCTGCTGTGGCTGAAGATTCATTTTGTTTGGGGTTTACTCAGATGAAAATATTTAGAAGACAACGAAAACCCTCGCGGCAAAAGGCCATTTCCCCAGCAGCGCCTACCGGCGGGTGCGGCGGCGGGAAACAGCCGAGCCCAGAGCGGGGAGCGTCTGCTAATTGCAGCTTCGTTAGATTTCGGGTTTGAGAAGCTGCGGTTCGGGCGCTAATATCCGCCGCCCATTATCCCGGCTAATAAATTTGACCTATTGTTCGTTTGTTAAAATGATGTCACCTTGGAACAGTCCCTAAGCTCCTATTTCCATGAATTAGGCCTTTATTGAAAGCCGGGAGCCAATGAGAGAAGAGAGGCTTGTTGATCGCAGCCAATGGCTGCGGCGGGAGAGGAATTAGCAGCGGAAACTCCAGGTTCGGTTCAAGAAAGATGACACAGAGCCTGTCGGGCCCGCGCACTCTTGGCAAAGTTTCAGTGCGACTGGAGGCGCCGGGCGCTCCATGGCCGCGCCGTAACGGGGACCCAGCAGCCTCCCCGCCCAGCCCAGCCCAGCCCTTCCGCCCGCCCAGGATGGAGGCGCCCGCCAGCGCGCAGACCCCACACCCGCACGAGCCCATCAGCTTCGGCATCGACCAAATCCTCAACAGCCCGGACCAGGACAGCGCGCCTGCCCCGCGGGGCCCCGACGGCGCCAGCTACCTAGGAGGGCCCCCCGGGGGCCGTCCGGGCGCCGCGTACCCGTCTCTGCCCGCCTCCTTTGCGGGCCTCGGCGCGCCCTTCGAGGACGCGGGATCTTACAGTGTCAACCTAAGCCTGGCCCCCGCCGGCGTGATCCGGGTGCCAGCGCACAGGCCGCTCCCTGGGGCCGTGCCGCCGCCTCTGCCTAGCGCGCTGCCCGCCATGCCCTCCGTGCCCACGGTCTCCAGCCTGGGCGGCCTCAATTTCCCCTGGATGGAAAGCAGTCGCCGCTTTGTAAAGGACCGCTTCACAGGTGAGCAGAGCGAGCCACCAGGAGCCAGGCCTCGGCTCTCCCGGGGCCAGGGGCGCCGCGCCCTGTGCACCCCACTCCCAGGATCGATTCCAGAGGCCCAGGCATGGCGGAGGCCTGGGCACCCAGGGTTTGGGGCGGCTATGGGGGGGTGGGGGGTGAAGGTAAATCGGAGAGTTACGGGTCCGGGGAGGGGGGAAAGAAACCACCGTCCCGGAGAAGGGGGGGCGTCCCTGCCTGGCTTGAGACGCTGCGGAGGGGACTCGCGGGACTCGCGAAATAGCGGAGCACTGTGTCCCACGGGGCTCCACGTGCGGCCCGAAAGGTGGTAGGGCTGGGCTTCAAGGGGCCTCATGTGTCTCTGCAGCGGCGGCCGCGCTCACGCCCTTCACCGTGACCCGGCGCATTGGCCACCCCTACCAGAACCGGACGCCGCCCAAGCGTAAGAAGCCGCGCACGTCCTTTTCCCGAGTGCAGATCTGTGAGCTGGAAAAGCGCTTCCATCGCCAAAAGTACCTGGCCTCGGCCGAGAGGGCGGCGCTCGCAAAGTCCCTCAAAATGACGGACGCGCAGGTCAAGACCTGGTTCCAAAATCGGAGGACCAAGTGGCGGTGAGAGAGGCCCGGCCCGGCCCACCACGCACCTGCCCTGCACCTGCCCCGCCCTGCGCGGCAGTCCAGCATCACGCCCTCTCCTGTGCTATAGCTCCTACCCGCGTCCCCTGGACCATGCATCGCCCTTCTTTTCCAGATTTGTTGTCCTTCCTTCCCACCGACCTGTATCCCTCTCGCCATCTCTCCCACGCCTCGGCGACTCCATTTTCAGGCCCATCTCGCCAGTGTTTTGTTTCGCCTCCTTTGCTCGTTTGGGTTCCTCCCACCTACCCCCACCACACACACCCCGGGCCTCCCACACTCTCCTCCCTCTCCCATTCTAGCCCACCCACTCAGGTTTCGGATTGATGGCCAGGGCTGTTTTAGGGTCCTCTCTCCAACTCTGCTTTTTTCTTTTCCTTTTTTTCTTTTTAATATTATCTTTGCTTCCATCCAACCCGTAAACGACGAAGAAGCTCTATGTTTTAGAGAGGGCTTCAAGACACCCCTTCAGGTGTCGTGCAGCTGGTGGTGCACAACCCGCCAGTCCACCCGTGGGCCCAAGTGACCCCATTGGCCGCAGGGCCAAGTCAGCGATACACTGCCCTGCCGCTTTTATCCCGCAGGGGGTAACAAAACACACACACACACACACACACACACACACACAAAAGATTTATTGTTGACGAGGCCACAAAATCCGGGTGTGCAGGTGGACGGGTGGGCAGAGTGCCTTCCCAGCGCCCCCGGGGTGCACAAACAAAACCCAGCGCTCCCACCCGTCCTCCTGCCCCGCGGACCTCGGGGCAACTGTGTGCGGGCGGCAGGCGGTTTCGCGCCTCGAGGGGCCGGGAGGCTCTGTTCCCGGGAGGGCTGGGGCCCGCTGGGGGCCTAGCAAAGCCCAGTGCGTGACGGTGCTGTCCCTCTCCCTCCCCGGGTGCAGGCGGCAGACGGCGGAGGAGCGGGAGGCGGAGCGGCAGCAGGCGAGCCGGCTCATGCTGCAGCTGCAACACGACGCCTTCCAGAAGAGCCTCAACGATTCCATCCAGCCCGACCCGCTCTGTCTGCACAACTCGTCGCTCTTTGCTCTGCAGAATCTGCAGCCCTGGGAGGAGGACAGTTCCAAGGTCCCCGCTGTCACCTCTCTGGTGTGAGCCATCGGCGTGCACCGTAGCTACGGATCGCTGCCCCCACCAGGCGGGGCGCCCGGGTCCCCCAGCCGGGCTGGGGAGGGAAGCTGGGCCGAGAGGGGTAGGGCGGCCCGACTCGCGTGGGTCTTGGGGCGCGCCGCACAGCGCCGGCCGCGGAGAGGGGCTGGACCCAGGTCCTCGCGGCTGCACAATCCGAGCCCCCCGCCCCGCGCCCCGTCCCGCCCCAGGTCCGGGCCTGACAAAGAAGCGCCTTACGTTACTCCGCCCCGCACCCGCACCCCCGGGCTGGGCGCCTGTATTATACTTTGTACTTTTGCCCAAACGTGTAAATAATAAAAGTTTTGGCTTTTTTCTTTAGAAACCGGCCACCTGCTTCCCCTGCGGGGCCGCTGGAGGAGGGGCAGCCGACCCGGCGACTGGGGGAAGCGTGCGGGGCCGGGGGCACCCAGCGTTTAGGCTGGGTGCACGCCTCTCCTTTTCCGTTCCTTTTATTTAAGTCGTTTTATTTAATAAAAAGTTAGCTATTTCACTTAATGCCGCTTTTATTTCGTTTTCTTTCCTCGAACGCTCGGCGACCCCGGCCCTTGCGCCCCACCCCTTTGGCTATCGCTACGGAGCGGCGGTGTGCGCGGGCGCGTCCAGGTCTGCGAGCTGCTGGTTTCGCTCCAGCCCGAACCCCGGCCCGGGGCCCCGCGGAGGATGTGCGGTGCAGGTCAGTTCCAGCCGGTCGACCGAAACCGGTTGCCGGTGGGATAGGGAGTAGACCTGGGACCCAGCCGCGCGCTGCTGGGAAAGGACTGTTCTGATCTGAGCCGGTTCTGAGTCCGTCCCAGATGAAATTCATCCAGTAGGTGGGTGACCGAGTAGAGGGGACCGTTTTGCTGCAGGAGAGGAAATGCTGGACCTTCTCACAACCAGATTTTGACTCTTTCCAGAGGCCCCCTGCCACTCAGGGGCCCAGCTCTGAGGGATCTGGGCTCCCTGCGAGCACAGGGCCGGGACCCAGTCCGGACATTCAAACGCCTGGGGTTTACACAAGCCCCAAGGTTGAGCATGACGTTATACAACGTCACAGCGATCTTCTCTGCATCACTTCACAGAGGGGCAGAGAGTATCCAACTCCAGAATCCTAAGTCTGAGTGGCAGTCAGTAGCGTTGTCCTCTCGGATTTGCTGAACTTTGGAAGTTTTTAGATTGCGAGAGGAAAGCAAAGGGCCCCTTCCAACCCAACAAACATGCACCCTTCCCTGTCCCTTGTTTCCCATCCCCTTTATCATTCTTGTGATCTTTTAAAAACATTTTTTTTCTATCTTCTGGCCTCTCTATTTTGTCTCTACCGTACCGTCTGTTCGCTCCGTTCGTTCCCGTGCTCCGCGGATGCTGTTTGTTTGGTGTGTGCTGTTTGGTGTGAGCTGTTTGTTTGGTGTGTGCTGTTTGTTTGGTGTGTGCTGTTTGGTGTGTGCTGTTTGTTTGGTGTGTGCTGTTTGGTGTGTGCTATTTCGTGTGTGCCATTGAGGTTTCTTTCCTTTCCGGCTTCGTGCTTTCTCTTTACAATTTGTTCTCTGTTGCCTTTCATTTCTCCGAGCTTGTTTATTTTTCGTGGCCACTCTTCCTCCCGATTCTACTTTGTTCCCTTTTCATTCGGGTTTTGTTGGTGGTGTTGGATTTTGTTCGCTTGTTTATTTGTTCCTCTCCTCCCTTCTCAGAATCTCTTTGCCTCCATTCAGTCTTTCTCTCTCTCTCTCTCTCTCTCTCTCTCTCTCTCTCTCTCTCTCTCTCTCTNTTTAGTTGTTGTTTTTTTTTCTGCTTTGTATGTGCATATGCGTGTACCTGTTCCTCTGTGTGTACACATAGATTCAAGTATGTGAAAGCCAGAAGGTATACTCCCCATCCCTCCCAAATTGCATATCTCTCTCTCTCTCTCTCTCTCTCTCTCTCTCTCTCTCTCTCTCTCTCTCTTTCCTGTTCTTTATTCTTCCCTTCCTTTCTCCTCCAGACTCTGCTCCCCGATAGATCTCAGAAGCTAAACATTTGGGAGGCAGTGTTCTAACCCCACCTCAGCAGCCCCACCTGTCCCAATGTCTCTCTCCGAACCAAGCGCCACCCTGCGGGCTGTGGCACTTGGGAGTCTTCGTTATAAGCGGGCTGTGAAGCCGGCAGCCCTTGCGTGGCTGGAGGTGACAGGGCTTGTCTAAGAAACTCCCTATTCCCCACTCCCGCCCTTGCTTGTACTTTCAAGCCCTTCTAACCCCGAAATCTGCGCCTCTGGGAATTTAACAGACAGCGTGGTAGAAACTAGGGTGACTCAGTCTTCCCGTCTCTTCCCAGGACATTTTCTTGAGAGGCTTTTATTCACTATGCTAAGAAGCCCAGAGAGCTGGTCAGGCGCTGGGAAAGGTTGGCCCTTAGGCAGGAAGAGTCTTTGCCCGAGGAAGCAGCTCGTCCCTCCGGGCTGGCGTCGCTTTCTGGTTCCTCCAAGATTTCCTCTATTGCACCGTAATAAGATCTACCATTTTTGTTTTTCTAAATTATTTGTATTGCTTTGACAGGGTCGACCTCGATTCTTGATCTCTGGGGGCACACAAACACGTTGTCTTTTTCTCCCTCGCAGGCTCTTCCTATTGCACAAAGGGGGTCTGGTTAAGAAGCCCGTGGTTGGTAGTTGACCAGCCGGTGTTAGGTTGGGGGACTTCAGTCCAGTGCCTTAGCCAGCTCCTGGCCTCTGAGCCATTTGCCTGAACCAAACATTGCTGAACTGGATGCTGGCTACCTGTCTGATTGAATCAGAAGACTAAGCAGGAACCCATGAGTGTAGGCCGAGGCGACCAGCTCACCCAGAACAGGGTGGACGCCCCCATCGGGTGGGAGAGATTGTTGAGCCGCTAGAGTAGGTTGCATCTTCCACTCACCGCGGGCCAAGTCTCTCAAAACCTTCGTTTCTGCTATCATTGGGCAAAGTGAGAGTCGGAATTAGAAGTGAGGGCATCACTAAAGGACACTACTTGCGGTCTTCCCACTGGAAGAGCCTTGGATTAGGGTCTGGGATACAACCAGGGTTAGGCAAGCTGAGATGAAGAAACAAGGCCTCTTAAACCCTGTCAATGGCCTTCCGCATTGCACCCATTTTACAGATCTGAGGCTGCCTCACTGGCCGAACCGCTGAGTAGTGCAAGGTTTCGAAAGGGTACCTAGTGCCCACCTGAGAAAAGCCATAACCAAGACATCCAGGGACAAGGACAAAACCTTCAAGGACACAGTCAAGAGTTAGGTATGGGACTGAGGGACGCAAGGCACACCAGATCCCTACGGAGGGAGCAAAGAAAACTCATGGTCAGCCAGCCACGGCTCCAAGAGAGAAGGCAGCTGAGTTTGGTCAGGGTAGGCTTTACCAGCACGTTCACGCTGAGGTGTGAGTGTCCTCCCCATTTTACCCATGGAAACACAGAGGCCCAGAGAAGTTCCGAGGTTAGCTCTGGCTACTGTAGTCGAGATACCTGGGCACTTTTGCCCAGCAGCAACAACTCTGCTCAGGGCTTGGCATGGAGGCTGGGAAGGGCACGGAGTTTAATGATCTGAAGGGAAGGAAGGCCGCCTGACACCTAGTGCAACCGCCCTAACGCGAAATCCCCAGGTCTCGGTGCGGCTGAAGTGCCTTCCCACTCACGTTTGAGCGAAGGACAGGGTCTCGGAGTTGAAAAGACATCCAGTGTCTTGGCCCCCCAGCCGTGCTTCCCGGGCCATTGTCGCTATGCATGAGCAAGCTAGGAAGCCACCTTGTGATAGATCCAACCCAAGCTGGGCAGCCTCTGTGGGAGGTGGGCCAAGCGCAAATGGCTCCAAATGGCTACCGCACCCGGCTCAGGAACCCTCGGATTGGAGCTCCAGTTTACAAGCCATAAAGTGTGACTCCAACCTCCCCACCCCACCGCAGAGACCTGCAGGCAGAGCGGGGCCTAAATTTTGCAGCACCGTCATTCAGAAGGTTCCTGGGAATGTACCCTCAAATCCTGACCTCTGTCTGAAGTCAACTAAAACCGAGGCCGGGAGGAGGGTTTGGTGTATGCTCTCACAATATGCAATAGTGGGGGTTTCTAAAGGCCTGGTGCCAAATTCGCGAGCCCCCACTTTTCCAACCAAGGTCTCAGCCGGGTCCGTTTGAGCTCAGTCTGACAGACTCCTGGGGGAATCACTCCCTTTCCTTGAGAATCACCCTGGCAAGGGTGGCGAGGTTCTGCTGTCCCGTTCGTTGTAGGTGGTCCTGTGTGAGTGACTTCTACACTTTGAGCCTTGTTTTCTGACTCCGTTAAAAGATAGTCTGCGAAGACTTTTCGAGAAAAATAAGAGCAACCGTGGTGTACGGTACAGCCGTTTATAAATTTGTCACAAGAATAAAGGCATTTGAAAATACTTTTCGTACAAAAATCTAACTGAACCCCAGAGTTGCTTGTAAGGAAAACGGAGCAGCACCCTCCAACACTGACCGCACTGCCGAGGTGGGCACCTCAGACCTGGGCAGGGACAGGCTTGCTAGTATCCTGGTATTGCCCTTACGGCGCCCTCAGTGACTGGACCTGACCAGTCTTTCTTCTTCAGAAGAAACGGGTGTTGTGCCGTCAGACAGGCCGCAGGGTAATGAGAGCGCTATTAAACCAACCCCTTCGGTGCGCTACCCGTTGATGCGGAGAGGAAGCAGAAAGGGAAAAGCTAAACAGAATATTTGAACACTTTCCCCTTCCCATCTTCCACCCTACATCTGTAAACAGTCTTGCATTCCAGTTCTGCCAGTGGGGAGCTGACAGGCAGAGAAGGCAAGGAACCGGATGGGAGAACCTCACTCTGTCCCCTTAACTGTCTGGTCTCTTTGCGACTCTCTGCCCTACCACCTCGCGGTGCTGCCTATGAGATGTCTGAACCAAGCTGAAATCGTAGCTGGGAAAGCTCCTCACTAGACACGTTTGTGCTGATCCAGGCTCCCCTGATTTTGAGAAGCCAAATCTTCACGTGGAGTAAAGGTCCCAGGGTAGCTTTAAAAGCTTGCAGAGAAGCCAGGCTCAGCCCCGGATGCGCCTGGCCGCTCCCAAGCCCTGTTGATGGGTTGGACTCCTTTGGAGGCTCTGAAACTCTTGTAGACCTGGGACCTGGGTGAACCGGGGTGCACTCTTTGCCACCTTCGTCCCCCAGCCCCACCCCACCCTGATTCAAGAAAAATCCCCTCCTTGCGTTTGACAACAAGGCCACTGCAAATAAGAACGACGGAGTCCTAGGAAAACTTTAAGAAGGCGGCCTGGTAGCTCCCTACGGGCTAGGTTCCCCGGGCAAGAAAGAGTGGTGCTGGCTTCAGACCCGCCTGAGTGAATATGCTAAGCAGCCGCGGGTTCGCATCTGCTGCTTGGGCGCCACAGCTGGGGCACTTTTGTTCCTAGGACCGAGTGAAGATAAGGAAGATGGGGGTGGGGGAAGCAAAAAAGGAAACCCAACCCCAGGAGGACCTGGGAGCCCCCGGGCAGGGGTGGATTTTATTAACGCCTCCAGTTTCAGTTAGTTTGGGGCGGAGGAGTAAAGGGGCTTCAAGCAAGGATGGCAAAACGCCAGTTCTCAGCTCTGAGAGCCCCTTCAGAATTGCAGCCACCTGTACCCTGGCATGGTGGATGGGGAGGTGGGCTGTGGATGCTCAGCAGTAGCTGTGTTTAGAGTGGCTGTGCCATCCGACCAGTCCTCAGATAGCCTAAGTGGTAGGTACTGCTGTATATAACCCCATTTTGCAGATGAGAAAATTGAGGGACACCGCAGCATCCCAGAGCCCCGCTGGTGCCAGGACATTAATGGAAGCCAAATAACACCATTTCACCAGCTTTACGCTTAAGGGGCCTCAGACCTCCTTGTTATTAAAACCAAAGTCTTTGTGTGCCTGCCAAAGGGAATTCTGGCCGCTTTGAATATCATTATCTTTCAGCAGCCGGGGATATAAACCAGAAAGTGCGGGTCTGTTTGTAAACATTATCCTGGGCCATCTTCACTAAGGCCTCGCTACCTGCTCTCTTTAGAGCCTCTTGAAAGCAGATAGAGGTGCTGCTTGAGGGAGCTGAGGGACCTCTACTCCCTGACCCACTCCTACCACAGCTAAAACCAGGCTCTAGCAGACGTGAGTGTGGATGCCACAGGTGGGGGCCTGGAGCCCAGACCTTTCTTCCCTTCCAAGTCTAAGGAAGAGTTGTTGCTCAGGCACTGACCCTCGGAACACACACAGGACTCTTTACAGGCCCTGTTTTGAAAGGTCAGCTTTACTATTCAAGAGAATAAGTGGATTTGTTCTGAGCATGGTCTGCAGTCAGGACAACTTTACTGTGACAATTATTAACTAGCAGGCGACTTCTCATACCAAAGGCCTTATGTTGTGCTCACAGAGGAAAGGAAGCAAAGCCAGGGACTCACAGCCACAGGAGGGAGACTGCAGGAATTCAAGCCTGTGTGCCCAAGGCTAGCACCCTCATTTGTCTCAGCTTCCTGTGCATAGCATCTCCCTGGAAGATGCCGACCTTCCAGAGCGGCTGTTGATTGACATTTGAAAATCCAGATTATTCTAAGGGAGAGAAGCTTGGTCCTGGTGCCTCCTGTGGTTTGTTCTTTTGGGTTGCTGAAGTTTAGCACACTGTAGGTGCTCAGTGCATGCTTAGTGAGCAATAATTAATAGTAAGTGGCATTTGCAGATTACCTTTTGTGGGCCAGGCAGTAGGCTAAGTATCTTACACACTACCCTTGGAGGTAGCCTAGGAGCTCAGCAGACATTAATATTTCATTTTGGAGAACAGAAACATAAGGTTTTGGAATATTAAAACACCTCCTCATATCTGATAGAACAGGACATGGGTTGGAATCTGGCAGCTTTGACTCCAGAGAAGAAAACTAGTTTGTGCCAAGCACTTACTGTGTGCTGAGTTCTGGGCTTAAGGTAACACTCACTCGGCCCTTCAATAATCTTACAAAGGTCTAAAGCCCACTTTACAAACCAGGAAACAAGGGTCAGGCAACTTTTCTGCTCATTTGCCCAAGGTCTGAAAACTGAAGCCAGCGCTACTCCATCTACATCCCCAGTCCCTTTTAAAGTCAGCTTTGAAGTCTTCGATCCAGTCGGGGCTCTCAGTCGGGCAGGAGCAGCTGCAGGCGTGGGGTGGGTCCTACCCAGACAAAGCCCAGCTTCCCTAAGAGCTTCTCCTGGGCTCTGCCTGAGGGAGGGAACTGGAAGTGTCTGGAGATGAGAAGGAACTGAGAAATCAGTCGGGAGGGCAGGGGCTGCAGAGAGACCGCGCAGCTGGGGCTCTGCTGGTCTCCCACCACCCCCTCCGCCCCTGGACATCCCTCCCCTTTCTCCACTCTTTCTCTCTGCTCCCTTCTCTCCTTCCTCTCCTCTTCCTCCTTATTTCCTCCCCTCCTCTCCTCCCTCTTGCCTCTCCTCCTTTCATCCCTCGCTGCACTTTCTGGAATCTTCCCCACCCACCTCCATCAGGGGCTTCTTTGATGAAATCTCCAGGCCTTTTATACAAGTCATGCCCAAAGCTGAGGAAGTTGGCATCTATGTTACCCAAATACATCTGAGAATTTTGAGATCAAGTAAGATGGATTGCTTTATGGGTCCTCAAATTCATCAGGTGGAAAAGCCAAAGGCCTTGAACCTGGAGTTATTAAATCCTGGAGGGCAGGGTCTATCTGATATCTTGGATTTCTTTCTTACACACACACACACACACACACACACACACACACACACACACACGAGGCCAACCTGGCTGTGCACTGTTCCAGCCTATTACCAAGGCTCTGTGATGATCAGCCAAATGGTGAGCACTTAGTGCGTGGCTCTTGGAGTCTTGGCTCTTGGAGTGGGTGGCTCTGGGTGACATGCCACCCAGAGTGGGAGCTCCAACCCTTGAGCTGGTTGCCTGCACTTGGTTAGCTGAGGTCAGGGTCTATGGCTACCCTGCAAGAAGACCCTGCATTTCCTGGAGAAGACATTGAACCTGCACTGCATGTAGTTTAAAAGCAATTTGTCAGTGGTGACAATTTACAGAAATATATTCCTGTTGTAGCATCTCCCAACCGCTGGGATTTATGGCTTCATCTCCCAGCTTTGAAAGCACACTCGCATGCTCCAGCAAATGGGAAAATGTATGAACAATTTGTTGGCTCCTTTTTTTTTTATCAAGTTTCCCCAAATATGTAAACCCTGAGAGCGCCTTATTCTTTTTAAATGATCATTCATTTGTCTCCAGACTCTATCTTTTGGCACAATTTATTATTCTCTATTTCAAAAAACTTAAATGTGTTTTGCATATTAGCACGTAACTCTTGCTCCTGTCTCCTCAGTCGTGGAAAGGACTGGATTGCTTTTATAAAGAAAAAAATGGCTAATAAAATTGGCCTCAGCACTATTGCTCTGCAATTCTTATGAACAGTAAAGTGGTACTTACCGTCATTGATGTTAAAAGCTATTTCTAAATTATGGTGCCATTTATTATCTCTAGTGTCCAAAGTAAGTTTAAATGATGCTTATAATTCATGTTTTACCAAATTTCCTTTTCCCCCTGAGGATACCTCTGATTAACTTATGCACATTAAAGCGCTTTTTAAATTCTTCTTTTATTGCTATTATGTTCTGAAAATCTCAGCGATTCTCAAAAATGGGTAATAAACTTGAGATAAAATGCTGCAGTTTTAGATCAATGCTGACATATCGCTGTGGTGATTTCTTCAGAGCTAAAGTGATAACGCCTCATATTTACGGGATATATACTAGGTTATTACTACAGTATTACCATTTTGTTCTAAGATGAAATGAGTAATTTGCCAATTTATTAAACAGTTACATTTAAGTATTGCTTAGGACATTACCACCCCAGTCTGTTTACTTAGCTTGAAGAGTCACCATTAAGATAGCCTGTTTATTTAGGTGAAATTTGTAATCATCATGCCTTCCATTAACCAACTTATTTTTCTGCAAGGCTAATTGTCTGGAAACGAGTTGTTTCTTATTTACTGTGCTGCATTCTGCTTAGCTGGCTAAAACTGTCACCCCAGCAAGAAGTGCTTGGGAAATTAATAATACATACAGAGAACAGTTTTAATTAGTATAATACCAAACGTTAATAAAAGATTTATGACTCTGTAAGAAAATTCTAACAGAACAGATCTGATCAGCTTCGGGCTGGGTTTGTTCAGAGGGTTTGCAGCGGCCATGCCCTCTATGGGAGGTCGGAGTGATTCCCCAACTCTGCAGGGGCTCCCAGGAGTATGAACTAGAGATGGGGAGCAGGGTGCTGGGCAGGGAGCACAAGCCAGGGGAAAGACCTCAGGGCCTGGAAGTGGGGTGCCAATGGTGGCTGGTCCTCTGCAAAGCTGGAGAGGAACCACACTGGCACTTTCTGGAGTACCCAGTGATCTTTGGTCTGAACTAGGACCAGAACTTTGAGAAAGAAGCCAGGCTGCTGTTAGTTCAAAAGCCACAGAAACATGGACAGCTGAACACTCAGGCAAAGGCCATGCCAAGCTTCTTGAGCAACCTGTTGTCTGCACACGTGCCTAGTGACACACGCACACACACGCACACACACGCACGCACCCGCACGCACAAATCTGTTTTCACCCCAAGGCATGGAGAGCATGGTTTCCTCATCTAGCAGCAGGAGACAAAGTCTGAAGGCTCAGCTCCAGCCCTAAGGGTGTACAACAGGGCAGTGGAGAGGTTTTGAACCCAGTGTGTGACAGCCTCCTGAAATGTAAACCCTGCCACCTGGCTGTCTGCTACAAGCCTTCCTCATCACTTGGCCAAGTGCAGGTGCAGATGGGGACATTGAGTCGAGCAGTTAGCTCTTCCTATTGGCAGTGTTGTTTCTTCAAGTCCACACCTTTCTTGGTGTGGAATGATCTGGGAAGTACAGGACTCTATCCTGCCCTCATTAGATCAGTGTCTGGTACATAGTAGGCAGTTTTAGAAGGCCTTAAGGGACCAAAGGAAAAGGGAATTAAAAAATAATAGTGAAGCATTGCAGTGTGGACAGGAAAACCACCAACCCTGGCAGCTGCTGGAACTTGGGACCAGCATAGCACACACCCCACTAGCTGAGGTTTAAAAGGTTATTACAGTCACCAGTTTCCAGCGCCCGAGGGTCAGGTCTCAGGAGCAATGAGAATCCTTTGTACAGTAAGCTGGTTCATTTTTAACACACATAATAAAAACTGACCAAGTCACTGACATTCCTAAAATTCTCCCCAACTCAAGACTCGTGAGGCACTTGAGAACCAATGGCTCTTTTACCCAACTCTTGATTAAAAAGAAAAAACAAGACCAGCAAAAGTTCTTGAAAAGAACTGTTCCAGGCTATGTGACAAAACAGTTTGGGTGGCTTCTAGAAAGACAAACTCAATGTCTAAGACCAGGGCTACCCCAAGGAGGGCTTACGAGGTTCCCCTCCACCACCCTGCTTTTCAGGAACGAAAAACCAAACTGTGGTCCATCCATAGGGTTCTCTGTGTAGCCCTGGCTGTCCTGGAACTCACTCTGTAGACCAGGCTAGCCTCAAACTCACAGAGGTCCTCCTGCCTCTGCCTCCCAAGTGCTGGGATTAAAGGCATGCGCCACCACTGCCCTGCCATAAAATTTTTTAAAAGATTTGTTTATTTATTTTATGTATATTGAGTACACTGCAGCTGTCTTCAGACACACCAGATCCCATTACAGACAGTTGTGAGCCACCATGTGGTTGCTGGGAATTGAACTCAGGACCTCTGGAAGAGCAGTAGGTACTCTTAACCACTGAGCCATCTCTCCAGCCCTGGAGTAAATTTTTTGAGAGTAGTTTTCTGTTATTTTCTATTATACTTTATGTGTGCCTGTATCAGTGTGTGGGAATGTCAACAGGAGTACTGGTACTCTGTGTCAGATCCCCTGGGGCTGAAGTGAAAGGTGATTGTGAGTCACTCTCCATGTGGAAGCTGAGAACCGAACCTGGGACCTACCTCTCTGCAAGGGCAGCAGAGACTCTTAACCATTTCTACAGCTGGATGGGAATATATTCTCATTAAATCATGAGTTAGGGCTGGAGAGATGGCTCAGCATTTAAGAGCACTGACTACTCTTCCAAAGGCCCTGAGTTCAAATCCCAGCAACCACTTGGTGGCTCACAACCACGGGTAATGAGATCTGACACCCTCTTCTGGTAAGTCTGAAGATAGCTACAGTGTACACACACACACACACACACACACACACACACACACACACACACACGTCAACAGGTAATTAGGACAAAAAAAAAAAAAAAAAAACCATCCATGATCCCCCCCCACACTGGATGCTGCAGCTTTCTTTGTATGATTCCTGGTTTTGTTATTGCTGCTTTTGGTGTGGGGATGAACAAAGACCTGAGGCTTGGTGGGTGTTAGGCAACTGCTACACTACCTAGCTACCCCCTAGCCATGCTGGACATTTTTGGATACCAAGGATTGGAGGGGTGTTTTGTTTTGTTTTGTTTTGTTTCTGTTTTTTGTTTGTTTGGTTTTTGGTTTGTTTTGTTTCACTATTTCTTTCTTTTTTTTTTTTTTTTTTACTAATTTAAAAAGGAAAAAGAAATAGTTGTAGACAGAACCAGGCCTTCCTGTACTGCCCTGCTATGTCTGTTTTGTAGTATTTGTTCGTTTGTTTAGTTGGTTGGTTTGGTGTTTTGGGTTTTGGAGACAGGGTTTCTCTGTGCAGCCCTGGCTGTCCTGCAACTTACTCTGTAGACCAGGCTAGCCTCGAACTCACAGAGGCCCTCCTCCTCTGCCTCCCAAGTGCTGGGATAAAAGGCCCCATTCATGAACCACCACTGCCTGGCCAGCCCCTGGAGTTTTTAAATGAACTACATTTGTTTGTACTTTTCAGAACACAAAATAGAGACTCATGAACTGTTCATGAGTGTATGGCTGTGCCACGGAGCAAAGCTCTAGGGAAGACTCAGTTAAGCACCTGGCTGAGTGCTCTAGGGAAGACTCAGTTAAGCACCTGGCTGAGTGCTTTAGGGGAGACTCAGTTAAGCACCTGGCTGAGTGCTTTAGGGAAGACTCAGTTAAGCACCTGGCTGAGTGCTCATGGAAGTGCTTTGTCACTTTTCTGGAAGGTGTTTTTTTGTTTTGCCCTGAATGATGGATTGGCAGGATTTCCTGTCCTCGTCTTGTCTGGCCTAAGTCTCAGAGTGGCCAGAGGTCAGGAAAGGGACCGGTTACCTGAACTGTGTTTCCAGATGCTTGACAGCAAGGTTTTCTGCAGCTTGTTCTGACACACACAACCAGCATTTTCATCTCGGCTGCTTCATCCCTCTTTAAATGATAGTATTCTTAGATGCTAGAGGAACAGAGTCAACGGGCCATGTGGACTTCAATGTTGGTACATTTCAAGTATATGCACTGTGCATATCTGTGAGCACACATCATGATGGCCTGGTGTCAGAATTCTTCAGGCAGAAGAGAGCCAAATTTTCTCTCTTGATTTCAATGTATTATTTTCTCTTGAATCTAAATAATTAATAAGGAGGCCCTTTGCCATAATTAAAATGGATGTTCCTACATGTCAACACCAATAGCTTTTCCAGTAATGAACACACTGAGAGATCCTTGTTACATATGGCTGCTCCTCAGCCTCTGTGGCCACACAACAGAGAGTGCTGAGGGACTGTGGAGGGTAACAGAAGCCTGAGAGCTAAGAGTTGGTGAGCCAGGCTCAAAGGGGCCTTGTAACAGAAGGCAGCTTGATGACTCAGGACCTCTGGGCTAGATCTGCCCCCTAGGGTCCTCTTCCTCCACCAGAATCTGCAGTGAAACCTCTCTGAAAGAGGATGGGGAAGAGCAGCAACTGGAACCTTCTAGGTAGAAAGTTATAAATAATCAAAGGCTCAGACTCAAAACACTCTTCCCCCTTCTCCCCTGTGACCATCCAGAACAGCCCTTCTTGGGGACAGTACTTTAGCTCAGCAGTAGAGAGCTAAGCTCCAAGGCACAAAGACCTGCTTCCATTCCTGGTCCCATGGGTGAAGGGTGATGGGACTCCCATCCATGCTCATTGCAGCCGACTTGAATGGAGAGACATGATGGAGACGATGTAGTGAATGGATATGTGGAATCCTGCTGAGCCTTGAAAGGGAAGGCAATCCTGTCATTTATGATGGCATGGGTGCACCTGAAGGGTAGTGTGTTAAGTGACTAAATGTGGCACGGGGAGAGAGATGCCGGGTGAAGTCAGCTGAAATCCTGGAAGTAAAGTGGGCAGGTGGGTACCACAACTGGGAATGGAGAATGGCTGCAATCCTGTCAGTAAGACAGCTAGAGTGCTACATTCACAGCAGCATGGCTGCCACTGAGTTGCAATGCTTTCATTTCAAAGTCGTGAAGGAGGGGACTTCAAATGTTATCACCACAGAGGAATGGTGAGTAGCTAAAGTGACAGGCATGTACATTCGTCTGTTTATCATGCATGTATATGTTAAAATGCCACACCATACCCTATAAATACATGCCATTATTTATCATGTACGTATATATTAAAATGTCACATCGCACCCCTCAATACATTTGTGTTATAATTAGTTATAAAGAAGAGGAGTGGACATGAAGTGAGTGCCTATAAAATCTTAGGTCGCAGAGGCAGGGCCCCCATACAGCGGGGCTGAAGAGCTGGCTCGGCAGTTAACAGCACTGGCTGCTCTTGCAGAGGACCCAGGTTCATCCCAGCACCCACATGGCAGCTCACAGCCCTCTATAACTCTAGGTTCATGGGAACCCCATTCTCTCTTCTGACCCTTGCAGGTACCGTGTATACCCATGACACACATGCATGCACACAGACACATCATGGTGGTTTGAATGAGAATGGTCCCCAGAGGCTCATGTATAAGAATGTTTGATCCCCAGTTGGCAGAACTGTTTGGGAAGGATTAAGAGATATATAGTCTGTTGGAGATGTGTCACTAAGGGTGAGCTTCGAGGTTTCAAAAGCCCCTGCTATTCTGAGTCTCTGTGGATCAGATGTAAGCTCTCAGCTACTTCCCCAGTGCCATTGCCTGCCTACTGTCATGCCCCTACCATGAGTGTCTTGGACTCACCCTCTGAAACTGTCAGGTCAAAATAAGCTGTTGATTCTCAGTTGCCTTAGTCTTGGTGTCTTATCGCAGAGAGAGAAAAGTAACTAGGACAGACATAAACTAAAAATAAATAAATCCTTAAGGAGGGAAGAAAACAAACACATATACACACTGCCTCCACAGTGCAGAGCATCAGTAAAGCATGGGAGATAGATGTTGAAAGGATGTCCAGGGATGAGGCTCAAGAGAAATGATGGTCAGAGAAGTTTACTGACCAACAATGCAGGTGCCCTGGAATGGAAAGTGAGACAGGGTGATGGAGGGGACAGAAACGGTGCAAGGGCCATGTCAGCAGTGAGAAAGGACGCACTCAACAAGACTCCTGAGTCTTGGGGTCAGAAGGCCTTTTTGTGTGCAATAGTGGTCACTGATGGATTTTAAGCCTGGAGCATGGAGAGGTGTGAAACTTTCTAGGCAAGAGCCAGGTGTGGAACCCTAGCACAGAGACAGGTGGTCATGGTGAGTTCAAGGCCAGCCTAGTCTACATAGTGAGTTCTAGGACAGCCAGAGTTACATAGTGAAATCCTGTCTCAGAAAAAAAGAAAGAAAGAAAGAAAGAAAGAAAGAAAGAAAGAAAGAAAGAAAGAAAGAAAGAAAGAAAGAAAGAAAGAAAGAAAGAAAGAAAGAAAGAAAGAAAGAAAGAAAGAAAGAAAGAAAGAACTCTTATTCTTGCTTCCTGCTTGCTTCTCTTTTGCCCTCTTGGGCTCTTCCCTTCCCCGCTTCCCCTCCCCCTCTCTCCACGTGCTCATGACCATGGCCAGCCTCTCCTTCTCTCCCTCTCTCTGTCTTTTTTATTTGTTTGTTTGTTTGTTTTTGTTTTTCGAGACAGGGTTTCTCTGTGTAGCCCTGGCTGTCCTGGAACTCACTTTGTAGACCAGGCTGGCTTTGAACTCAGAAATCTGCCTGCCTCTGCCTCCTTAGTGTTGGGATTAAAGGCTTCTACTATCCTCTTAACTTCCCTCCCCATGCCCTGAATAAACTCTATCCTATACAAAAAAAAAAAAAAAAAAAAAAAAGGAAGGAAGCAAGGAAGGAAGGAAGGAAGGAGAGAGGGGGAAGGAAGGACAGACAGACGGACAGGAAGGAGGGACAGAGGAAGAAGGAGAGAGAGAGAGAGAGGGAGGGAGATTATTTCTCTAGGCCAGGCTCTGTTGTGGCCACAGGACTCAGGCTCTACCCCAAGGGTCCCAGCGGGTTCCAGAGCTTCTGAAGAAACTAGACCCTGGCACCTGAATGAAAGGAGCGGCAGGTCTGAGGGACAGACAAGAAAGCTGAGACAGTGCTTCTGACACTCAGCTCACCCCTAATTGGGAGGCAGAGGTGAGACAAGCCCAGTGCTGTCACCTGGTAATGCTGTGACCTTTGTCACTGTGTGTCATTGTCCACTGTGGAGTGTAGCCTTTGCTTCTGTAATATGGCAACACTTGAATTACATGTTCCTGGCAGCATTTCCTCGGGGCAGTTTGTAGTGCTGATAAATATGATCTGAAAGCATAATCCAATACCCCCCACATGTAGCTGTAGAGCCTGCCTGGAGCCTGAGGATGGGAAGCTAATCCCAGAAACCCTTTTGAAGAATACTTTGAATGAGGAAAAGAGAGCCAGGAACTCCAGTCTGGGTATACTTCCTAGCAGACTCCTGTCCATGTTGGAAAAACAGTACAGGCAATGTAGTGGTGTGTCCTGGAATGGCCGGAAGTCCTGGAAGACCCACAGCTCGCCTGCCCACGGACCTCTCTGTACACCTCCCTTCAGCACCGTCTTTCAGATATCTTGGCCTTGAACTTGTCACCTGGCTCCAGAGGAGGCCAGAGACGATCTGTGGCTGGGAAGGAAAGCCAACCTGGGAAGAAGGTCACCCACCCTGCCACGCTGTGTATATCTAGCTCCTGAGAACAGACAGGCCTCTTGCTGCAGCCAACTTGTTTTTAAGTGTTTTGTAAACAGACATCCTGGGATGCTAAGGATGCTAGAGACACACGTATATTTATTTTATTTAATTCTTTTCATTATTTAATGTTCTGTGATGACCAGGGACTTTTTTTTTTTTTATGTTTTGTGTTTAGGTGTTTTGCCTGCATGTATGTCTGCACCACATGCATGCAATACCCTCAAAGTCCAGGAGGGGTGGTTGGATCCCCCAGGACTGGAGTTACAGATGTTTGTCAGCTGCCATGTAGGTGCTGAGAATCAAACTTGTGCCCTCTGGAAGAGCAGCCAGTGCTATTAACTGCTAAGCCACCTCACTAGCCTTCTAGCAACTTTCTGGTTTTGGTTTGTTTGCTTGTTTTGTTTTGTTTTGTCGTGTTTGAGGCAGGTTTTCTCTGTGTAGCCCTGGCTGCACACTACAGCCTGTGGAACTCACTCTGTAGACCAGGCTGGCCTCAGACTCAGACTCACCTGCCTCTGCTTCCTGGAGTGCTGGGACTAAGGGCAGGAGCCACCAATGCCTGACTGAATCATTGTTTTTGTTTTTGTTTTTGTTGTTGTTGCTGTTGTTTAAATCATCTATGGGTCAGGAAAGATGGCTAGGCAGTTAAGAGCACCTGCAGAGGCCAGCATTTAGTTCCCAGCACCCACATCAGATGGTTTACAACCACCTGTAATTCTAGCTCCAGGGGACCCAATGCTCTCTCTGGCCTCCTTGGGCACCAGGCAGAGGTGCCCATCCCCACACACAGACACACTAGCAAATGACTGGATATAAATAGCAGGTTTTTTTAAATTACATTTAATTCTAGTGTCTAATAGTTTCTTTGAGGAAAAGCCCAAAAATGTCTTAACTCTCACAAAAGGGCAGGTGGGAGGCAGGTGGGAGGCAGGTGGGAGGCAGGTGGGAGGCAGGTGGGAGGCAGGTGGGAGGCAGGTGGGAGGCAGGTGGGAGTGGGAGACAGGACAGGTTGTAGGTCCTGACTACAAAGACCTTTTCCAGTAGTGATACTGTGGTAGAGCTGGAGATCTAGATGCCAATGGCTTGCTGTGCCCGGCTTTTGGTTTTGTAAGAGTCTCGATATATGGCACCGTTTGGTCTATAACTTGTGATTATTGTCCAGTCTCCAATCTCCTGAGTGCTGGGATTACAGATGTATACCACTGTGCCTGGCTCAAAAAAAAAAAAAAAAAAAGAGGGCTTTGAGTTTTGTGTCCTCAGGAGGCTACGAATGTTTTGCCTCAAAAGAGAAACTATAATTATGGGGGAAATCCCAGGGGCTGTACCTCCAAAGTTGTGTGTAATATATGGCCTATTTGCAAAATATTGCAAAAGAAATCTGGCAGATTGCTGGATGCCCAAGCCCTGAGGCTACACCACCAACACCACACCCATACATAAGTACAAGCTAGGTCTCAGTAGGGTCCCTCTTTTCCTCCAAAATGCTCATGGTGAAGTATTGAGAGGGTTAAAACCTAAGCCACCCTGGGGGGCGTTTAGAAGTTCTGAGAGGCAATTAGGGCTAGATAAGGCCAGGCAAGGAGACTCATTAATGCCTGCTGTCCTTTTAGAAGGGAGAAAAGAAGTCAGAGTGTATGCTGGTGCTGTCTTTTGCCCTATGATGTCCTGACTCTGCCAGCAAAAAGGTCAATATCAGCTTTGGCCCCTCCACCTTGGACCAAACCTGTGAGCCTCTTGAAACTGTCAAAGTAACTCTGCAGTTCAGGTCGGTGGGTGTGGAGACCTCCCTGGGCCTGCGTGGTGCACAGCTGAATCCTACGTGGGTCACACTGGGCAACCATGAGAGCCCACTCTGCTGTCAAAACAACCCAAGCCAGAAGATGCTTGCTTGCAAGGCGTAGGACACATCCTCACCCCACTTCCATCCTGGACCCAGACTTCTTGCTCGCCCCTCCCAGGTCCGTTCAGGTTCCCCCCTCCCACTCCCACCGCGATCCAGACAGAGTTTTTCAGGTCCCCTCACTTCTCTCGAATCTACCCTTGGCGAACCCTACCTCCTTTGCCCAAACTATGTGCGCTGGGAGCTCCAGGGTTTATGGGCGGGCGCTCCTCTCCCTCTACCAAGCTGGGCGGAGAGCTGGAGGATTAAACCCTGGTTCCTTGCCCCGCTGACAGGCTGTTCCAACTTCTCGAAGCCCGCGGGAGGTTCGCGACCCCTCCGGAAGGTGCTTGCACGGGTGTCTGACTCCCACTTAGCCTGCAGCGCAGGCCTAACACAGTGCTTGCACCCAGGGTCCTTTGATCCATCAAGCTGGGCTTAGCCACATGGAACTAAGCGCTCTCCATAGCAAGTTCCTGTGGCCTCACTAAAAATTTCTGCGTGCACAAGCTCCGTATACTGAGCTGCCCAAATAGCACATCTGTTCCCCATGTTGTGAAGCGACAAGCTGTGAGTAAGAACGTCTTGACAGTCCTTTCCGCGTGTTCCTCTCCTGAAGTCTCAGGCTTGTCATTTTTAACGATTCCCTGGCATTCCCTTGCTGTTCCGCCCCCGTGTGCAAGGCCAGCTCCTTGGCTGCCCCCAGTGCTCAGAGTCCTGCTACTGTCTTGAAATTCCTAACGGAACAAGGGATTCCACACTTTCATATTGCAGTGGGTTCTGCCTGGTACCAAACCCAGAGGGCCGTGGCTTTAAGCATTATAGAAGAAGCAGTGACAACAATCAAGAAAGAGATAAAGATAAAAACAACAATAACAAAAGATTATATTCTGCCTTGGCAAGAGGGACCAAAACAGACACCCTCGGATACTGTTGACAGGACAGAAAATTGTCCAGCCTTCTGTAGTACAGTCTGACAATGTCTTTCCTAATTGGAAATATTTGCTATCTCTAAATGATTTCACACTCAGGTTTTTAGTAAATGGATGCACTTCTCGGTTTACTCAGAGAAGTATGTACAAGGTAACTCCTTACAGCATCGCTGTAAAAAGCAATTGATTGTAAAAGGCCTAAACGAATCTCAGTAGGGACTCATTTAATAACACAGATCACCTATGCCATGAAATCCTTTGTTAAACATTTAAGAAAGTGTCTGAAAGGATCTATAGATCTGGAGACAAAGGGGAAAGCCAGATACAGAATGGCACATTTACATATCAATGTGGAAGGGCCTGAGCATAGATCAACTCTGGAAGCCTGGAGGAAATCCTGCCTTTTCTAGGAAGGACGGTTGGAAATACGAAAGGTCACCAGATTTTGTGGTAGTTATCCCTGTTTGTTTTGAGCCTAGCTTTTAATGACTGAGCCATCTCTCTAGTCTGGTAACTACCTTAAAAAAAAAAAAAAAGTCATGGGCAGGGTGTCGTGATGCACACTTTTAATCCCAGCAGATTCGAGACAGAGGTAAGTGACTCTTTTTGAGTTCAAGGCCAGCCTAGCCCACAGAGTAAGTTTCAGAGCTCCGTAGCTATGTAGAGAGACCCTATCTTTATTTTATATGTATATATGTGTGTGTGTGTGTATATATATGTATATATATGCACATATGTATGTATATATGTGCATATATATATATATATATATATATATATATATATATATATGCATGAGGGTATGCCTCTCTGTGTGCACATATGTGAGGATGACCAAGAGTTACAAGTGCTTTTGAACCACCTTATCTGAGCTCTGGGAACTGAACTGTCCCCTGCAAGTGAAGCAAGCACTCTCAACCACTGAGCCATCTTTCCAGCCCGGTAGTCACTCTTTTTTCCAATGGCTTTACTTTCCAGAGTTTTAGTTAGTTAAAACCACCCATAGTTCAAACATATTAAATGGAAGGACTGGAGAGATGGCTCAATGGTTAAGAGCACACTGACTGCTCTTCCAGAGGACGTGGGTTCAATTTCCAGCACCCACATGGCAGCTCACAACTGTCTGTAACTCCAGTTCCATGGGATCTGATACCCTTGCAAAGAAAACACATGCAGGCAAAACCACCAACGTACCTAAAAAATATATTAAATGGAAAGTTCTAGAAAGAGACATAACTTTTAACTGTGCGCCTTTCTAAGTATGCCTCCCATTGAAAACATAATCTTTTCTTGCAGCATATCCACGATGCATACACTACTTGACAGCCACCTTGGTTATCGAATATGAATAAACCTGTTTGATTTAGAGATGGTGTCGAACGAAGTGCAGGGGTCCTGATACCAAAGAGGCTCTGTACATGAAGCACAGAGGGACAGGGCACTCTGTGAGGATGCCGCTGATCTAAAGTCTGAGGGTTCATTTCTACCTGGGGCTTGGGAGTTCACTGGTGAGAGCTCAGATCTGAAGTATGCATCCCCACCCATGGCCAAGGGCGCCTTCTGCACCTAAACCCCTCTGTGCATTCAGACTCCCTGTTGTTTTCCTGTGCATGCTTTTCATCAATGCCAAACATTTAAACAGGAAAGCCATGCAAACAGACTATCAGGCAACCGAGCCTGCTGAGCCGCCCTGCCCTGAGCTCTGGCTTCAGTGTGAAGTGACAAGGTCTTAGAAATCACTTGAAAATGCTATCTTTTTTCCACTGGATGGTTTTAGCTCCCTTGTCAAAGATCAAGTGACCATAGGTGTGTGGATTCATTTCTGGATCTTCAATT
>NC_034603.1:2115539-2119650 GCF_900095145.1 Mus pahari | reverse complement strand
AAAAAAAAAAAAAAGAAATCACTTGAGTTCAGTCTTGATAACAAATTACCATTTCCCTCTGGGGTTGCCATAAAGTCACAAGTAGTGATTCTTGTTGAATTTGGAGCAAAAGAAAAACCTTGAAAGGAGCCCATGCATTCTCTATGTTTTGAAAGCAAGAGCATAAAGTGACTGTCCCCTCTCCTCCTGCCAGCAGCCAGGAAGCCCCGGGACAAATCTAAGCATAATTACTGATTAGCCACATCTATTGTATGATGTAGGATTTTTCTGTTCCCTAGACTTGGTTTTTCATTTCTATTGCATATTCTTTGTTCTGGCTTCCCTATTTTTATTTTGTATTAAATTTGTTTTATTATGCATGGGCCAAAATAATATTTATGATTTTCGATGGATTTTTTTTTTTCTCCCTGACATTTTCTTCTCTCCACCCTCCATCCCCACCCCATCCTCTTTCAGTCATCAAGACCAGGTGGCACCCTTGCCTCAGGGAAGAGATGTCACTGTAGAAGGATGGGGAAAATCTCGTGCATTTCAAAGCCCCCCCCCCCCCCAGGGATAAGGGCCAGAGGAGCAGGTTTGAAAGAAGAGGTTCAATAGGCTTCAGAACCTTCAGGCTGGAGAAGGCAAAGCCCACACACAGCAGACCCAGGACAGAAATGGCTTTACAGTTAGCCTGATGCACCTGAGAGCAGCTCTTACAACTCCCCACACCATGGCTCCCATAAGCCAAGGAAGAGGGCCAGGGACTGCTGCTCCGAGCCTTGCAACTGTTAATGAGGACCACCTGGCAGCATCCCCCATCTAGGTGCAGGGCCTAGAGATGGGGGTCATCACCCGGATGCTAGTCAGGTTAGTGGACAGAGGACAGGTGTCTGACAGGACCCAGAATTTAGATCGACTCTAAGAATCCATAGCTGGATAAGAGGTGAACAAGTTACTGCGTAAATCAGAGCGACTGAGTTGCCTTGTAGAGAAATACAGGTTTCATAAACCCGAGTTTTCCAGAGTTGCTAACCCTGAGAATGTAGAATTAGATCAAACAAAGAGCTTTATCCTGAAAGGGATCATTTCTGGAACTTTCTGCAAAAAGATGCCCCAGTTCATACCATCCCTTTGAGAACCCCATTCAGAGGGCGCTCTGCTAAGGACAGAATCTCTATGCTTGAGACACAGCTACGAGATCTGGTCCTGCACAGGGTGAGGTCTGGAAGCTTCTCTCAGGCTGGTGGAGGGAAGCTACACTAGGAGACAGCTCTTCCAATCTGATCGCCTGGCTGCTACCATCCTTTTATGTCATCTTTCTAGCCTGGAAGCTTCTGCAAGCTGGGCTCCTGAGCTTTCTGTCAGTGAAGGAGAGTGCTTTTCTCATCTGCCCCTGGTTGTCTGACCGTTTCTTTACCTGTCTTTCAAATGAGCATAAGAATAATTTCTTCGTGGGGGACTGATGCTGAACAGATGTTCGCAAAGCCCCCTCAGGATCGCCATGACAGGTCCCTCAGTAGGAATGATATCGTGGTTATGTAATAATTTCTCCTTCTAGTTTTGATTAAAAAATGATACATGCGCATCTATGTGCACAAATGTGTCAGCACTAATGGGGACATGCGCAGTGGAACCGGTTGCATACATATGGAGTAGAAGGACGGTGTCCCCAAAGCAATATCTCAGAAAAATCACATTACAGAAAATGATTGGGAGAAATCGTCATTTTAAAAAGTCGAGATGTTTGCAATCTATGGATACCAAAACATTCTTGGTGACAAGAGGCCAGGACAATCAGAGGCTGCTGAGCCTCACAGAACCTTAGAGCATAGCCATGCGGTAGTCTCTACTGCCCTCTGCTGTAATTCGGGAAACAGACGCTTCTTTGGGGAGCGGTAAACCTTGATGCGGGGGAAATCGCTTTCTTCCCTCACAGGTAGGGCTTAATTCTACCTGGCTTGTTTCACTTACCATAATATCCTCCCCTACAGCACAGTGGGGCTACTAAAGTTTACAATTTATACATTTTATCGAGAAGAAGAGGGGGTGTTAGATGGCTCCCAGTACAAAGAAAGGACGGGAGTACCAAGAGACCACCGTTGCACATTCTAGCGGACATTGGACTATTTGTCGATTTGTATGATTGTGTATGTGAAGTTACTACATGGTCAATTTTGAAATGTCTCCACGTGGACTTGACCTTACTACTTTCAGTTACATGGGTCTGCGACTGTTTTCCTTGTCATCGCAAGGATGGAACCGAACAGGGAATGGATCGGATTGAATAGGTTGGAATCTTCTGGCAACATTTAAGCTGGGAATCAGGCCGGGCGTGGTGACGCAGGTCCTCAACCCCAGCACTCTCGGGAGGCAGAGGCAGGAGGATTTCTGGGTTTGAGGCCAGCCTGGTCTACAAAATGAGTTCCAGGACAGCCAGAGCTACACAGAGAAACCCTGTCTCAAAAAAAGAAAAAAAAAAGGGGGGGGGGGAAATCAGGGTGACTTTGTGTTCTAAGGTTTAATTCTAAGATTTCTCCTCTTCTCTTCTCTTCTCTTCTCTTCTCTTCTCTTCTCTTCTCTTCTCTTCTCTTCTCTTCTCTTCTCTTCTCTTTCCTTCCCTTCCCTTCCCTCCCCTCTCCTCCCCTCCTCACATCAGGCCTTAGAGTGCTTGCATTTGGTCCTACATGGAACATTCTTAGCTGCCTTTGTCCCTCTGCCTGTGACTTTCTGTCTCACCTGGGTATGGTTCAAAGATGGAGTGCTCATTTAGTCTGTAAGTGAAAAGGATATTTGCCCATTAATTTCAACTCCAGCATGCCAGACCCCACATAAGGCACAGTTAATATAATCTCACTTCAGATGATACTCGGAGGAACAGGAAGACAATTTGTGAGGGGAAAGGAATAAGAGGCAGCACACATTTACCAGGAATGTTAATATTTACTCCTGCACGCCTGGTATCTGGGAGATGGCATAGTCACTAAGTGGGGATTACATCTTCAATTAAGTACTGGTGGCTGGGGACCCGGTGATGTTTCACAGAGGGAAACTGCCGAAATCATACTTTAAGGAGAATAATTTTTTTAAAAGCTACAAAAAAATTGAAAGAGAAGCCCTAGGGAAAAAATAGAGGGAACATTTCTGTTTAGGGAATCTTAATATTTTGGCTGAACACATTATGTAAAATTAAATACTATTTTAAACCAAGGAGATATGATATCTAATTAAGTTTTTGTGGTTGATGAGCTTAGAGAGGATTGTGAATGTTCCATCCATTGAAGTGCAAGAAGTAGAAAAATTAAATAACACTGTTCTATAGTGACTCCAGCCAGACATCCAGGCCGATTTCCGTGTTCTGCCTACCGCCTGCCCCTCCTTCAGCTCACTAAAGACAAGGACAATGAGTAGCAGAATGTGCAGAGTGAGCTCCTGAGATCTCAGGACAACCCACAGAGTGGCTAGCTCTGTCAGCGTCATTCCTGAGCTGTGACTACAGACTTCAGAGGCCACGGGACTGCCAGCCCAGGTCACGCCAGAGGCAGGATAGAAGAAGAACAAAACTGCAGGCTCCCAAGTAGTCAGCTGCGCCTGCCTGGAATGTTGTTTGCATGAAGGCACGATGGGAAACCAAGGCTTCTTTTGGTGATGAATCGGTTACCAGACAGTGCTAAGGTTAAAGGCTCTTTGGAGGTGTAGACCTTTAATGAGAGGTATGCAAACACCAGAGGTAGACTTAAAAGAGATATTGGCTTTTTAAAAATTACTTTTGAGATGTTGTCTTTTAAGATGAATGTGTGCTCAGTCACTTTATACAATAACTTTTAAAGAGCAGGAATCAAGGCTCGGTAGTGGTGGTGCACCCTTTTAATCCCAGCACTTGGGAAGCAGAGGCAGGTGGATCTCTGTGAGATTAAGGCCAGCCTGGTCTACAGAGCTGAGCCACGGCTGACCACAGAGAAACTCTGCCTTGAAAAAAACAAAGCAAGAAAGTAGAAGCTAAGAAACCACTCTGTGGGGCTTGAAAGACGGCTTGGAGGCTAAGAACTTTTTTTTTTTGGTTTTTCGAGACAGGGTTTCTCTGTGTAGCCCTGGCTGTCCTGGAACTCACTTTGTAGACCAGGCTGGCCTC
>NC_034603.1:2110419-2114619 GCF_900095145.1 Mus pahari | reverse complement strand
TTTTTTTTTTTTTTAATTAGCTTCAGTATTGTGTGTTTGCTCCCTAGCTTCTAACATAAAAAAAGCAGGGCCACATTTATTATTTGAGAGAAAGGAGAAAAAGAATTATTTTTTCTAGACCCCTGTGTAGTCCTGGCTGTCCTGGAATTCACTCTGTAGATCAGGCTGGCCTTGAACTCAGAAATCTGCCTGCCTCTGCCTCCCAAGTGCTGGGACTAAAGGCATGCGCCATCACACCTGGCTAGAAAAAGAATCCTTAAGACATAATTCAAGTTGACTTAAAAGCAATGTAGTCAGAGGGTTTTCTGAAATTAGAATATTCAAGTTATATCGTGACAAGAGGAAGTCGTTTGGGTAAGCCAGTCAGGAAGCTTCTTTTCTGTATCTGTTTTGTTCCAAAACTGCTGTGAGTGAGACGGGTGTACAAAGAGATGGCCAGGGCCAGGCGAGCGCCGCTGACAGTCGCGAGGGCACTCTCAAACAGGATGCTAGAAATGCCCCTCATTTAACAAATTTCACCATTAAAAGTCATAATAGGTTGAAAAGCCATTCTTGAAAGAACTCACAAAGTAATTTGACCCGCATAATCGCCTTGTTAAATTCATCTGATATCATGAGACAGTTGGTGAAATACGCATAGTGCATTATATTAAAGAGAAAAATACCCTTCAATTGGTATCTGATGTGCACTTTGCAAATGTAGCTATTAGTTGCCTATAAAACTCCTAGACATGATTTGATTTGATTTGATTACCGTTAGATCATTTTACTTTGTAACGTATACGGGGAGCAGGACGGGGAGGGATGTTGCAGGTCTGTCCCTGCTTACTAGGAAATATTTAAGGAAGAATGTTTTATTTATTAGCATAAAGAGACACTGTGGGTTACTGGGTGATTAAAATGACGATTCAGCTGCCACACTTGTCAAAAATACAGCTGTAATTCAATAGCAAGGCGACAGTGAGTCTCTGAGCTGATCTGTGCTTCAGTGGACTGGTCCTGAAAGCAGACATTACCTTCTCAGAGTGACCTCCACGGATCCCGATAATTGCACGTTATCAAAAAACAACAAACAGCAACAGCCGTAAACCCACAGAGCGATTCTCAGTTATGAATTTGCTTTCTATCTGTGGGAGGCCCGGTATTTTATCTTCCTATTTCCAACATTCCAAATCAATAACCAAGAATGATATTTAATGTCTCTAATCTTTGTGGGCAACACAGTTTTATTTTTTTATTTCTTTTTTATTTTGGAAACAGAGAGAAGAGTTAGTCGATGTGGTGCATGAGAAGAAGGACAGATGAAGGGATCCAGTGACCCCAAGCCCATCCTGGGGCCCTGACAGGAGCCTCACAGTTAAGCAAGGGAAGAACCAGGCAAGGGGGGCTGTGAGATTAAGCAGCCCATGAAGGAGGGAGGCTGAGTGGACGGGTGGGGTTAGGCATCCGAGACCACACAGGACCACACTGGATGGCCTTGTCTCAAAAACCAAAACATAAAAATATTAAGACAGGAAATTAAGAAGAAAATTCAATAAAGGATCTAAGACAGATGAGTACCAGCACTTACAGAGTCGCTAATGCTGTGTTCGGTAAATACCCTGTCCCATTTAATACAGAAAGCTCAAAATTGAAAAAGGAAAAGAAAATTACTTTTTAAAACATTGAATTGAGCACAATTACTATTTTGAGCTCGTTTTCCTTTGCTTTTTGCCAATTAAGTCCCACAAGTAACCTGTGTTCTTTGAACCACTCCTAGCACAGTGGGACATGAAATTGGCTTGTTTCACTTGTTAGTAAAAGAATTTAGTGCAATCTCACTACCCTATTTTATCAGCCAGGCAGTGGAGGTGCACACCTATAACCCCAACACTTGGGAGGCAGAGGCAAGTGGATCTGAGTTCCAGGCCAGCCTGGTCTACAGGGTGAGTACCAGGCCAGCCAGGGCTACACAGAGAAACCCTTTCTCAGGAAAAAAACAAAACAAAACAAAAACAAAAAACCTTACCTTTTAGAAGACAATATCTGATTTCACCTTGCTTACATGTAGATATGACAAACCAACTCTATAAAACAGCTTGTTGCATGTTCCTTTTCATAATGGGTTTATGGTCATGAGCCACAGAGTAAATAATAATTTGTTCTTTACTCTTCCACACTGTGTTCTCTGCCATTCAGGATGAAGTTAGTGATACTTCAAGGTAAAACATTATAGGTTCTGATTTGCTTTAATTCCACTTTAGGATACGCTACAGACTCATCTCCATTACTTTAATGCTGTAACTGGTTCGGCTGGTCAATAAACCTTTACAGGCAAAGGAGCGGGTTAGCCCTACAGCGCCCTCTGCTGTCACTGCCGGACGTTACGGCTCTTTCTGACGCTGTGGCCCGAGGAGGAGAGGAGCTCATCTTTTTGACAAAGGGTGAGTCATTCCAGATGCAGATCACGGTGCAGAACCTGAACGCTGACAGTGGGCCCAAAGCCAAGCCAACTTGGAGGTTCCCTGACTGAGTCCCAGGACTTCCTATCCTCCCTTTCAGCTGCTTGCATCCATCACGTACTGGACCTTTTACATTTAAGGCTTCCAGACCTGACTCCTGCATTTCACCATGCCCAGCCCAGTCAGGACTTATCTCCCTATTGTCTAGTCTCCTTGAGGGGATCATCTTCATTCAATCGTTCAGCCCACACTTAGGAGCTGTGATTTCTTTTTCTCCTGTGACACTGAGAAGACAATTCCCCAATAGATATGAAGGACTAAAGAAGCAGGAAGAGAGAATGCAGGAAGTTATTTACTACAGAAAGTGAGATGTGCTGATGAAAAAGAGAGAGTGTGGGTAGCCCTGCACTAGGACCAGTTTGTACTATCCCAGACACTCTTTGGGGAGTGGGATAGATGTTTTCTGACACCCTTAAGCCTCTGGGGGTGGGGAAGAACAGAAGGCCCTGTTGTGAGTCCCTCAGACACACCACCTCCCCTACTTTCTGACATGGATGCTGCTCATGACTCACAGTAGAGAAGGACTGCTCTCCGGCCAACAATCTAGTACATGATGTGACCGGCGGCTAGTACATCTGTGCCATAACCTGAGGGGTCACACCGGTACCAGTATCACTCACCAGTGGCAAAATTTTCCCATTCTTGGAGACCATAATCTTCATTCATTAAACATGCTAATCAAAAATGGCATACACAAACAGTTTTCTAAATTATCTTAACTACATCAGTGAAAACAGACACCCTGACTTAAAATATAAGTTACACACATTTTGGACAACACATGTACAATTCAAAAATTGAACAGGCTGGGGGTATGTGGCTCAGGATAAAGACCTTCTGCTTTCTGTGGGCACTATATGCTTAGGTGTTGTACAGATATACCTGCAAGCAAAACACCCAGGCATACAAAAGAAATATAATAATTTAAAATTATATATATGTGTGTGTATACACAAGTCCTGTGTGTGTGTGTGTGTGTGTGTGTGACATTTTGGCAAAGGATGTGGCTGCAAAAAGCCTTGGTCCTAAAAATCTGTCTGAGGCTAAATTAAAGCACTCGGGAGGCAGAGGCAGGTTGATTTCTGAGAGTTCAAGGCCACTCTGGTCTACAAAGCAAGTTTCAGGACAGCCAGGGCTGGCTGGTCCACAGAGGAAACCCTGAACAAGGATAAAAGAAAGGGATTATGGATCTGCCCCTGTGCCTAAGGAAAGCCATTGAGATGAGGCATGTGCCACCTGTGTCCCTGCATGGAGGCCTAGGAAAGCCATTTCATGAACTGTGAAGATGAAGCTCAGGTTGTGCTGGAAACTGCAAGATGTTGGAGATGCCGAAACTGTGAAAGAGCTGCAGCCAGGAGTGGGACCTGCGGGGGGGGGGGGGGGAGAGATTGACAGAGAGAGAGAGACAGAAACAGACACAAGAGTGGCAGTCAACAAGCTGAAAGGATTTGGAGACCTGAAGAGTGCTTTTACATGGAGATGCTGAATTTGGTGTTTGCCCTGAGGTTTTTGGTCTTGCTTTAGTCCAGGGTTTTCTCACTCTGCTCCTTTATCCCCTCTGCAATCAAAATGTATGTCCTGTGCCATTTATGTTGGAAGTCTGTGATCTGCTTTTTTAAATTTTATAGGGCTTACAGTTGAGATTGCTACAAGTCTCAAACCTTTGAACTCTGGAAATTTTTTTTTTTTTTTTTTTTTT
>NC_034603.1:2087957-2110388 GCF_900095145.1 Mus pahari | reverse complement strand
CTTTGTAGACCAGGCTGGCCTCGAACTCAGAAATCCTCCTGCCTCTGCCTCCCGAGTGCTGGGATTAAAGGCATGTGCCACCACGCCCGGCTAACTCTGGACTTTTAAAGTGTTGTGACTGTGATAGACTATGGGGGCTTCTGAAGTTGGACTAAATGCATTTTTGCATTATGATATGGCTATCAGCCTATGGGGGCCAGGGAGTAGAATGTGGTGGTTTAAAAAGCCACCCATGGGCTGGTGAGATGGCTCAGTGGGTAAGAGCAACCGACTGCTCTTCCAAAGGTCCTGAGTTCAAATCCCAGCAACCACATGGTGGCTCACAATCATCCGTAACAAGATCTGGAGTGTCTGAGGACAGCTACAGTGTACTTACATATAATAAATAAATAAATATTTTTTAAAAAGCCACCCATAGACTCCTCTAATTTAATACTTAGTTGCCAGGAAGTGGCACTATCTGAATGAATTAGAAGAGTTAGGAGCTGTGCCCTCGTAAGAAGTGTACCACCAAGGGGTGGGCATTGAGGTTTTTTTTTTTTAAGATTTATTTATTATTATTATATCTAAGTACACTGTAGCTGTCTTCAGATGCACCAGAAGAGGGCGTCAGACCTCATTAAGGATGGTTGTGAGCCACCATGTGGTTGCTGGGATTTGAACTCAGGACCTGCGGAAGAGCAGTCAGTGCTCTTAACCACTGAGCCATCTCTCCAGCCCGGCATTGAGGTTTTAAAGCCTATATCAGGCCCAGTTTTTCATTTTCTTGGTCTGTATATCAGTATATAGCTCTCAGCTACTGCTCTAGCATGAGTGACAGGCCCCACCTCGCTCCAGGCCACTATGTTGATGAACTAAACCTCTGAGTCTGTAAGCAAGTCCCCATACTTTCTTTTATTAGAGTAGTCTTGGGTTTCTTCACAGTAATAGAATAGTGTACACATGCATGCACGTGTGTGTATGCGCGTGCATGTTTGTGTAGGCATCTGTACATGTCTGTGTGCATGTATGTGTTGTCGATGGCTAGGTTGGGGCAGGATTACGAGGATAGGATCCAGGGATCACATAAGACAGACACAGACTGGAGTCTCCCACTCTGCCTCTGGAACGCTTGGATTAAAAGTGAAGCTGAGCCTGGGCTATATAGAGAAACCCTGTCTCGAAAAACCAAAAAAAAAAAAAAAAAGTGAAGCTGAGTAGCCTTTGAATTCCTGCACATCTGGCCTCCATCCCCACTCCACCCCCACTCCAGCAAGTGCTGGACTTCAGGTTTATACCACCATGCCCACATCAGGACAAACTTCCAAAGTTTTTTTTTTTTACAATGGCTCTTCTAATTTACATGCCCAAAAACAGTATACAAACTTTCCATTCCATGACTGAACAACAAGCACTGGCTACATTTTGTCTTTGTGGATGTCCCAGACTATTTTGTGTGTGTGTGTGTGTGTGTGTGTGTGTGTGTGTGTGTGTGTGTGTGTGTCTATCTATCTCTATCTATCTATCTATCTATAGAGAGGTTTTGTGAGTTATTTCTCCACTGATGCTGTGCAGATGTTTTTAGTGTGAGCTTATCTTCTTTGTTTATCTTCTTGGTTGAACTATAACCTCAGTGCAATCTCTCTCTCTCTCTCTCTCTCTCTCTCTCTCTCTCTCTCTCTCTCTCAGACAGGGTTTTTCCATGTAACTGAAATTCATTCTGTTGACCAAGCTGGCCTTGAACACAGGGATTAAAAGCGCATGCCACCATGCCTAGCTCTGACCCTATCTCTTAAAAAAAAAAGTCTCATATGGAAGAAGACAAACGAGTGGATAGAAGCATAGTTCAGATAACAAGTTAAGTTCTTCTAAACTTGATGATATTGACTCTCCAGTCTCCAGGACCCTGTGACCCTGTAGGCAGAGGAAACACAAAGGGAAGCATACTATTTTCTTAATGTCAAGGGTCCCTTTGTTTATCCCTCTCCTCTTTTCCCCAACCCCCAACTCTTTGGACAAGGTCTCATGTGACCCAGGCTGATCCTGAACTCTGATCCTTCTGCCTCCATTGTCTCAAGTACTGAGATTATAGGCACGCCGTCCAGGGTAAGCTGAATGGAAAGCATCTTAGAATCAACCAGGGAAACCATGTCTGATGCCAGCACTCTAGAGGCTGAGGCAGGAGGATTGAATTCTAGTCTTGTACTACATAGGGGCACCTATCTCAATAGCCATGGAGGAGGGCAAGAAGGACACATTGCAAAGAGAAGAACAAATACAGAAATGCAGACTGGAGATGTGGGTCAACGGTAGAGAAGTGCTTGCCCAACACTCGGGGGTCCTGGGATTAATGCCCACTGCAGGAAAATGAATCAAAACCAAAGCAAACCACAAGCAAACCTCCAAATCAGACCTCCTGCTTGAAAGCAACAACAAACAACACAACAACAACAACACAAAACAAACGCTGGAGATAATTAGTAACTTTAAACTACTGAAAGAAAAGCTTTTGTTTTTGTTTTTGAGACAGGGTTTCTCTGTGTGGCCCTGGCTGTCCTGGAACTCACTCTGTAGACCAGGCTGGCCTCGAACTCAGAAATCCGCCTGCCTCTGCCTCCCGAGTGCTGGGATTAAAGGCGTGCGCCACCATTGCCCTGCTATTTGTTTTTTTAAGAGACATTTTTTGTTTTCTTGGTTAAGCACAGATAAGACTGCGACATTAAAAGCATGGTCCATCAAAATGGTATACTGTGGGACACAATTAAGCTTCCAGGATGAGATTTTTTTTGTGTGTGTTTTGTTTTGTTTTGTTTTTGTTGTTGTTGTTGTTTTTCAAGACAGGGTTTCTCTGTGTAGCCCTGGCTGTCCTGGAACTCACTCTGTAGACCAAGCTGGCCTCGATGTGCTTTGGTTTTTGTTTGTTTGTTTGTTTGTTTCTTATTTTCTTTGGCAGGGAGGTTGCAAAGGACAGAAAGTGAATATAAATGGGAGATAACTAGGACTAGGGCACTCAATGTGAAACTCACAAAGAATCGATAAAAAGTTTTAAAAAAATTGTAGATGAGACTAGCATCGAACTCAGAGATCCACCTGCTCTGTGTCCTGAGTGCTGGCATTAAAGAAGTCACCACTAAGCTTGGCTATCTTTTTTTTTTTTTTTTTTTACGAAGCCTCTCTACATAGCACTGGCTGGCCAGCCTGTAACACACAGAGATCCACCTGCCTTTGCCTCTGCCTCTGCCTCCCGAGTGCTGGGATTAAAGGAGTTACCACCAAGCCTTGCTCACCACAAGGTGTTGTTAATAAAAACAATAACAACAGAAGATGTTAAAAAGAATGAAATGACAAGTTATAGGCTGGGTGAGAGTACTTACCACAGAAATGAAGAGAGACTTGATCCAGAATACCTAAGTTCCTCCCCTAAGTTAGTGTAAGATGAAAAAAATAAAACTTCGGGCTGTGGGTAGCTGTAGTTCAGAGAAAGAACACATAAATAATACAGCAAGTACTCAGGAGGCAGAAGCAGGCAGATCTCTGCGTTCCAGGACAGCCAGGGCTTCACAGAGAAACTCAGTCTCGAAAACCAAATAAACAAGACAAAGAGAGGGGCAAAGGCTTGGGGCAGATGTATAGGAGGCTGGGGAGATGCCGGGCTTGTGCAAGCATGAAGTTCTGTGTCTAAGTCTCCAGTAGCCACATAAAAAGCCTTACATACACATGTTACCCCAGCACTGTGTGTGGGGGGGAGGGGGAACATGTAACTACAGGTTAGTGAGAAACCTTGTCTCAAGAGAACAAGGGAGAAGGTAAAAGTGTGGGATACTGAAAGTCCTTCTTTGGTCATATCTGCGCATGTCCCACATCACACATGCGCACATGTACTCACGCATGTGCCTGCACATACACACTTTTTTCTTTCTTTCTTTTTTCTTTTCTTATTTTGAGACAGGGTTTCTCTGTGTATCCCTGGCTGTCCTGGAACTCACTCTGTAGACCAGACTGGCCTCAAACTCAGAAATCCGCCTCCCTCTGCCTCCCAAGGCTGGGATTAAAGGTTTGCCCCACAACCATCTGGCCATACACACTTTTTAGAAAGATATACAGACAGAAAAAAAGCACAGCAAAAGATACTCACTGAACTCCGTGATCAAGGAAATGTGACTTAAAACCCTAAGATGCACCACACAACTTGTAGCCCTTCTATAAGGAGACTGTTGGTGAGGATGCCATTCTCAGATGCTGCTGGGGGCAGGGCAAAGGGAGATGGAGGTGGGGCAAGGGGGACGGAGGATGGGCAAAGGGGAACACCTTTTGAAAATAGCTTGGGGGGCTGGTGAGATGGCTCAGTGGATAAGAGCACCTGACTGCTCTTCTGAAGGTCCGGAGTTCAAATCCCAGAAACCACATGGTGGCTCATAACCATCTGTAACAAGATCTGACTCCCTCTTCTGGAGTGTCTGAAGACAGCTACAGTGTATTTACATATAATAAATAAATCTTTAAAAAAAAAAAAAAGAAAATAGCTTGGAAGTTTTGGGGAAAAAATTCTATCTATCTATCTATCTATCTATCTATCTATCTATCTATCTATCTATCTATCTATTTATAGACAGGGTTGTCTTTTTAGCCCTGGCTGTCCTGGAACTCACCCTGTAGACCAGGCTGGCCTCCAACTGAGAGATCCGCCTGCCTCTGCCTTTTGAGTGCTGGGATTAAAGGTGTGTGCTACAACCACCACAGCAGGATCTTGAAATGAAGATGTCTCAAATGGCTTAGCCTTTCTTTTCCTATATGTTTATCTAAGAGAAACTTATAGTTTCTCTTATAGTACACCTTCTTGGTTACTGTCTACAGATATACCCAGAAGCTCGTGGGCAAACATATTTCTCTTTTCAATGTATTTTTAATTGATGTAAAGTGCATCTATTTATTTATGATGTATGACGAACTTGGGAATATGTATACTGCATTGAATGGGCTAATCAATGTGAGTTTGGACATTTCTTCTCATATTTCTGTAGCCATGTGGTATAGTATGAAATACAGTTGTATAGTTGTCCCTTGGTATCCATAAGAGATCAACTAATTCCAGGATGATTCCCTGCCTACACCCAAATATGCAGATGGGAAGATGTGTATTAAATAGCATGCTGTGTGTATATGGGGACAACTGTTGAAGCTGGGCATTGGTCATAGGATTCTGTTTTTATGTTTTAAAGCATGCTAAAAACTAATAAAATCATCGAATCATAAAAAATAGTATTTTGTTGTAAGGTAATATACACAACTCCTACTCATTGTACCTAAGCATGTGACAACATGCAGTGACAGCTAAGGCACATAAAGTTGCGGGGAGGCAGAAAGAGCTGAGTCTCTGTGTAGTCCTGCCTATTCTGGAACTTACTCTGTAGGCCACTGGTCCTGACCCACCTGCCTGTGCCTCCTGAGTGCTGGGATAAGCCAGCATGAGCTGCATTTAAATAAGCTTCAGAATCCAGAAACAATCAAGCTGTCTGGCTTGCACGGGCTCAAGGGGTATGGCTGCTTCCTCCTGCACCTTCTCGGTTTGGATGGTCACATTCTGTTCACCTGTTCTTTCCCACACCAGTACCCAGTCATCTCTGTTTATTTACACACACAATTCTTCCAAGTTTCATGATTTTTTTCTTATAGTTGCAAAGTGAAATTCACATCATATTGATAGATGTCTCCGAATTTAGGATTTGATTCCTAATAGGCTCATAAGCATTTCTAGCTCACTCACATCTACAAACATTGGTACCGTTGCCTACATTCCTCCCCCAAATTCTTAAATTTGCTAGCTCCATGTCGAGATAAAATGATTACGTCCGCTGTCAAAAAGCACCCAATGCTGAGAGATGTTCGTCAGGATCCAGTTTAAAGAGCTAATTCCCAGCCAAAGATCAGTATTAAGGCTCATGAATATCTTAAAAGCCACAGGCCTTCCTTTGGAATGAGGAAGACGGCCTGCGCTTTCTCAGTTCTGCACGCTCTTAGAAAGATGCTCTTTGGAGGCGACTGACTAGGTCTCTCCTTGGTCCCCAAATGACATAAAGCTGGTAATTTCCACTTTGAAAATGCTGCCTCAGAAAAGAGGTACAAAAGCATGGCTGCGGGGCAAGAAGCCTATCATTCTTAGTGATCCAGCTACTCCGCCCTGGGCTCCTGAAGCTACGTGACAAGGATGCGCTACGAGCAAGCCTTCGAGCAAGCTCCAGGCCTACGGGGAACGGAGGGCGGAAAAAGAAAAGAGAAGAGAGGCGCTCCGTGGTCCCGCGCCTGCAGCCGCCATCTTTCAGAGTGGGCTGCGCGCACTCTCGGCCCTGGGCCCGCGAGCACAAGGGGAGAAGACGTGGAAGCCTCGTAGTCCCAGAGCGAGGCCACAAAGAGAAAACGCGCCTGCGCTTGGGCGACCGTAGTGCAGGGGCGGGGCCAGGGACGAGCGCGCGTGCGCAGTGAGGGCCCGTCAAGCACCTGGAGGAGGAGGGGGGCGAGGTACCTAGGCGTGAGGACAAAAGACGCATGCGCAAAAGTGCGGTGCGGAAAGTGGGAGGGATCCAGAGGAGGCTCGCGGAGGCGGGACTAGGGCAGGTCTCGCGAGATCTCCTGGGACCATATATACGTGCGGCGAGCCCGCGTCCTTTCCCTGGCGTGATTCCGTCCTGCGCGTCTGTCCTGTGGAATAGCAGGCAGTTGTTTTCCGTCCCGCTTCGCTCACACCGAAGTGCGCGCCTCCACCTCATGGAAGACTCGATGGACATGGACATGAGTCCTCTTAGGCCTCAGAACTACCTTTTCGGTAACTGGCTGGAGCGGGAAGCGTGTGCCGGGCCTGGCGCTGGCGGGGGGCGGGAGTCCAGCCGAGGCCTGGCGTGTGGGGGATGCGGCGTGGGTGGAGGCCGGAGAGCGGGGAGGAATCTCCCGGGCCGGGAAGGCCGCGAGGAAAAAGCCGCCGCCCGGACACTAGGAGAGCCGTCGTAACCTGCGGCGGGAGCGGCAGCGGCAGCGGCCCAGCCTCGAGCCCCGGGCGTTAGGAGCGGCCGGCCGAGGGTGCGACCTTGCCTGCGGCGCGAACTTGGAAGAGAGACGGTTCTTCCGTGCAAGAAAGGCCGCACCGTGGCACCCGGGCGCCTTTTTCCCCTTGTGTTGAGCCACGGCAGGCGGAGAAAGGGGCCTGGGGAGCGAGGCGCGGCCTACCTCCGCCCTGATGGCGAGGATGCATCCGCAGGCGCCGGGCTTCCCAGAGGCCGGATCCTGTATTCTGGGGCGTCCGAGGGCTTCGCCCAAGAACGGGGACTGGTCCGAGCAGGCGCCCTGAGGCAGAGGGGGCAGCAACCTCTCGGAGCACGTGGTTGCCACGTGGTTGGGGGTTAGGGAGGGGTGTGGGCTCGACATCCGGGCTCTCCGACTCTTGCCATCCCTCGGCTGTGGGATCTTGTGGCTTAGTTAAAAGGACTGGGAGATGCTTATTTCATAGCCGGTGGCGTACGGGTTTCGGAGGTCTTTGTTCAGATCTTTCAGTATCCACAGTGATGGAACTCCCCCTTTTTTTGCCTCTGGTAGGCGGAGTCTGCCTCACGTTGCAGAAGACTACTTGATGGCCCACGTGGCTTAATGATAGGAGTACCTTTAAATCTACCTGCCTCTATCTAGAACTAGTACTCTTTGTTGGGGTGGGGAGAGGGAAGGATCTGTTAGACAAGATTTGCTTTAGCATCAAGGCGTTTGGGGATCCCATCTAAAATCTTGCCTGTCCCTCACAGTTTTAAAGAATCAGTTTGGTTTTCAGTTATTCGGGTTTTAGCTTAACAATCCTGAGGTTTGTTAAACGAGCAGTGAACTCTGCCAATGTTAGTGGTTAATAAATGAGTTACCTTGCTCATTCCTTAATTCTAGTAGTGTTTATATCAATTTCACCATACTACTTTAAAGAGATGTTTTTATAGATGCTAAATATGAAGGTATAGTGCCTAGCACTGGTTATCACATACTAAGCTGTCCCTACTGGTGTAGGGACAAATAATCTCATTTGCAATACTTCCCCTTCAGAATGTTAATTGGGTTTTTTTTAAATAGTAGGGAAAGTATATTGGACTTTGGCGTCAGCACTAGTGCTAGTTTTAAGTCATTAAGTCTACTGTGAAAACTGGCAACGTTGCCTCAATGTAGTTAGTACTATGAGAAAATAAAAGATTTTTTTTTTTATTTTTCATTTGAGTTGAATTCAATTTTGATGTAAGTATCCTTGCTAGGTTTGCTTTCTTATTTTTGTCTTACAGGCTGTGAACTAAAGGCTGACAAAGACTATCACTTTAAAGTGGATAATGATGAAAATGAGCACCAGTTGTCATTAAGAACGGTATGTAAGCACTGAAACTTAGTATTTAAAACCATTTCATCCATTTCCTACTGATGAACTAGGAGTTTAATCCCAGAAAAGTTAGGGAAACTTTGTCAGTTTTGTATAGCTTGGTCACTCTAAGGTGCCAGATGCCTTGTAGAATAGTGTTTTGTTTTTAATCTGCCAGCTTTATTCATTTATTAGGTTGCATTTTAAAGGAACAGTTGGGTCTGTGGTAATATCTTGCTAGTAATATCTGTTGTAAAACTCTTAATTCTAGTTCTAATTGTGAAATGATTAGTGGTGAAAGTGTGTGAAACATCTTTTATTTACAGGTCAGTTTAGGAGCAGGGGCAAAAGATGAGTTACACATCGTAGAGGCAGAAGCAATGAACTATGAAGGCAGTCCAATTAAAGTAACACTGGCAACTTTGAAAATGTCTGTACAACCAACAGTAAGTACAATTCTAAATTTTGGATTTCATGTTGGTGCAGGTTCTTTTTTGGGTCATTTGGGGTCAGTGTCATTTAGGTTTTGCAAAGATGTACTGCTTGTGGACGTTGTACATCGTGGTGCGCACTAGGCTCCGCACCACGATGTACAACGTCCACAAGCAGATCAAACACTGTTCAGGTTTAGCTATTCAGGACCCTATGACCAGTGAGGCTATCTTTTTATTTAGACTTCCATTTTGGACTTTGTAAAGCATGTCTTAGTTCTATTTGTCTGTCTAAAAAGACCTGATTTCTGTCTTTAAAATACAGTAAACCTTTTCTGTTCATTTGCTACCTTCAATGGAATCTTTTAAAAATACTATGTTATCTTCTCTTGTGTTCTTGTCGAGTTAGTATGTCTAATTTTATTTTAGCTGTAGAGGAAGATGCAGAGTCTGAGGATGAAGATGAGGAGGACGTAAAACTCTTGGGCATGTCTGGAAAGAGATCTGCTCCTGGAGGTGGTAACAAGGTTCCACAGGTAAATGAAAGATTTTAAAAATTTACTTCTGGCTTTTACTTTGGCTAATCACGAAAGATTTCTCTTGCTAATGGATGCATATTATTATTTCAGAAAAAAGTAAAACTTGATGAAGAGGATGAGGACGATGATGAGGATGATGAGGATGATGAAGAGTAAGTAGTTATTACATGTACTTGTGAAGGGTTTAGGGCTGACTTGCCAGTGGGCTCTGAGATTAATTCAATAATTGGGGGATGATGTTTGAAAGTAAAGGTTTTTGTACCAATAAAGGATTTTGACCTATGATTCCATGTTTGCCTTACAAACTATTCTCTAAATGAGACATTGATTTTTCTAGGGAGTTATTATGAGTAAGATTTTATGTGTTCAATATAAGTATGGAATTACTACTTCTATTCTATATTTGTAATCTTGGTTTATAGAAGTTCTGGAATTGGTCAAGTATATCGAAAGCATATTCTGAGCTAACTGTTCAAAACAAACTTGGGAATTGGTCTTCATTATATTGATTACTGTATTCATAGTGGTCAGTAAAGGACAAATAGTAGTCTTGAGGTTAACACGTTTAGTAGTTCTTTCCACTGCTGTGATAATGGTTCATCATACATAGATGATGCCCATGAGAATAAAGTAATAGCTGAACATTGTTTACATAAGTTAAGTTGGAGAGTTTAATCACATTGCCAGAAGTTATGGAAGAAAGAATGCAAACACATAACACTGTATATAAGTTCTGCCTATGGATTCAAATCCTGGATCAGATATCCAATTTGTTTGATTTCAAGGTTGACTATATTTCATTGTATAGTTTAACAATAAGTTTGGGGAGTAGAGCAGATAAGTGGGTTATATTACAAGTAACAGCATTTATGCAAAGATTTTTTTTTTTACTATTTTTGCCATTTAAGGAGAATCTATTAGATTACCTTGTGGGATGCTATTAGAAATAAGTAATGAATGCTGCAGTACTAAAGGACAGATATGTGGTCCCATAAGATGGTATTACTTTGTGGTAGGGCCTTATTTTTTTATTAGATATTTTTATTTATATTTCGAATGTTTCCTAGTTTCCCCTCTGAAAACCCCCTATCTCCCCCCCCTTCTCACTAACATACCCATTTCTGCTTCCTGGCCCTGGCATTTCTCTATACTGGGGCATAAAACTTCACCAGGACCAAGGGCCTTTCCTCCCATTGATGACGGACTAGGCCATCCTCTGCTACATATGCAGCTAGAGGGCCATTATTATTATTATTATTATTATTATTATTATTATTATTTGGTTTTTCGAGACAGGGTTTCTCTGTCCTGGAACTCACTTTGTAGACCAGGATGGCCTTGAATTCAGAAATCCGCCTGCCTCTGCCTCCTGAGTGCCGGGATTAAAGGCATGCACCACCACGCCCAGCACCCTTTTTATTCTTAAGGATGAAATCTTTGGAATGATTTTTTTTGGTGGTATGACTGGTATGGCTTAAGATAGAAGAGTTTTACAAAAATTAGTGTTTCTGATACCAGCATCTCCATGGATTGGGTGTAAGGTAAGGTCAGTTTTATACTAACCAGTAGTGTTAAATTACCAAAACCACTGGATTTACATGTACCTTTGACATGGAACAGATCCTAACAAGACCAAATCCCCCTACTGAAAAGGGTATTTACATGAAGTTCAAGCTTTTGACTTTAACACTAGTATGAAAAATATTGTAGTCACTTGGTAATTTTGCTTACAGACTTGGTATGAGTAATTGGACATTATAGTACTTATGTATAGACTTAATGGGGATGGTTCAGTGGCCATACTAAATGTGATATGCCACCTTCTAAAAATCACAGTATGCTGAAGAACATTCTGTATTTATTAAAGCAAGTGCGCTAGATTAGAAGTGAGAAGCAGAACCTTTTTTTTTTTTTGAGCTAGGATGTTAAATAACACTTAATTCCAGTGGCACATATATATCTTTAGGAGGAGCCAATAAAGTTAGCCTTGTCAAATGCTGCATATAACGCATTGGAATGAAGTGTAAGCAGAAGAGAGCTTTATTTACAGTAAGACAGATAGAATCAGAACATGTAGAATTTTTTTTTTTTTCTGGAGGGGGGATTCTCAAGACAGGGATTCTCTGTAGACCAGGCTGGTCTCAAATCTCAAAAATCTGCCTGCCTCTGCCTCCCAAGTGCTGGGATTAAAGGCGTGCGCCACCACACCCAGCAGATGTAGAATTTTTGCTACAGAATTTTTGGTCCATTTAAAAAATATTTAAAAAGTATTTTGCAACATTTCTTCACCCCCATTTGTATCTGGCTTTGATTTTTGACAAGATTGATCCTTACAGTTATTAAGGGCTGAAAAATCATGTGCATATGCCATTGACTGTAGGTATTTGGGGTTACTGTCACCATTATATGGGAGTTCTTCCTAAGTTTACATCTTGAAGAATAATGTGAAGCAGTATCTTCATGTTTGGTTTATTCCCTAGGTGATTAAAACAGTCTTACACGTTTATTGACACATGTTTGGGGAGAAGTGGTCTGTTGAGATTCCTGGCATAAGTAGTCAGTATCTTTGCTCTAGTTACTGGGATATCATGGAAAAGATAATCCCAGCCCTGCAGAGGAGGCCGCGGAAGGCATGTGTGTACTAACACCTGGCTAAAACTTAATTTTAAAAAGCCTATTCTTTATGGTTTGGTACAAAGTTGATTTGGTTGAAGCTATTTATTTACTACCAACATTGCAAAATTAACTACACAACCCTTTGAAACAATACTCTCAAATATTATAAATGTTAAGTATTGATCCATTCAAATACTTGTGCGATTTCACTTTTATTAACATTGTGCTACAGTGGATGAAAATGGCTTTTGTAAAATTGACCAAAATTTGTTAAATTCTCTTTTATTTATAGTGATGATGATGATGATTTTGATGAAGAGGAAACTGAAGAAAAGGTCCCAGTGAAGAAAGTGAGTACATAAGATACTATGAGGTTTATCACAGGTAGCTAGTAAAGAATGGGAATTTCTTAGTGCTAGTAGTAAAAACTGGCTGAGTTGATATCTTAAAAATTGGTTCTGAGCTAGACAGGGAAATTTGGGGACACTATCTGTATGTGAGCTACAATTTATTAGTTTGTTTTAGGACAGTTTAATGAGTTGGAACTCTACTCTGGAGAGGGCATATGGATTAAAGCCATTTTCTAATTGCAGTCTGTACGAGATACCCCAGCCAAAAATGCACAAAAATCAAACCAAAATGGAAAAGACTTAAAACCGTCAACACCAAGATCAAAGGTAAGTACCCAACAATAGACCTAGTAAATTTAGTGTCTGCCCAAAACTTTGTGTTTGTGGTACTTAACCCTGCCTACATAATAGACTGTAGTGCACCTAAGATAGACCAATTTGTGAAGTGTGTCATGTTCTGTGGCTGACTTTATATACTTGTTGAATTCTGACCTGTGTATAGCTTTCACGATCTGGGTGGTGTATTTGTAGAGGTCAGGAGTTAATTGTCTTAAGAGGTTTGTCAGGATTGACTTTATTTTGAAGCATATCTCCCAATCTTACCTTTTTAAAAGATTTACATAAGTACACTGTCTTTTCAGACACATGGTTGTGAGCTACCATGTGGTTCCTGGGAATTGAACTCTGACCTAACTGCTGATGCATCTTCAGCCCTCTAGGCCTGACAGGCTTTCTAGCTAGGAACAATTAGCAACTTCTCCATGCAACCTTAAAAGGGATTTTAAGGAGGAGGGAAATCTTGGTAATTACTCATTGTTAAGAACATTACTAATATTCTTTTGAAAACTTTTTCCAGGGTCAAGAGTCTTTCAAAAAACAGGAAAAAACTCCTAAAACACCAAAAGGACCTAGTTCTGTAGAAGACATTAAGGCAAAAATGCAAGCAAGTATAGAAAAAGTGAGTAAAATTACCTATTCAATAGATTGATTTTTTTTTTTTCTCCCACTAAAGTGGAGAATTTAAAAATTGTACTAATATGGGAATTTGGGTTAAAAGTAGATAATAAATAGAAATACTCAGAAATAACTAATAAAATGTACAAGTGTACATTTTCTTTTCTGGGGTTATGCTGTAGGACCAGCAGAGGGCGTTTGGTTTTCAGTAAAATTAAAGACAGCTGAAAAAGTAAGACCAAATGTTTGGCTGCCCGAAATTTTATATAGCTTAAGAAAAAAGGATCACCTTTAAGTATTTCACAATTTGAGTTATCTCTGTACCCTCTGTACTAAAGCTCCCTCAGACCATCCTGAAATTTGTGTGTGGCTAATAAACTTTCATCTAGTTTGAAATAGAATTTATCTTTCTCAGCATTTGGCTGGGACTAATACATTTCTATAAACTTGGGCTTGTGTAGAAAATGGAATAATACAAATGATTTTTTTTGGAGAGTTAAAGATTATCTCCATTATGATTTATCTCCATTATGATTCTAACATGTGAATTACTGAGAATACATATGGAATGTTAAGAAAATTGTCCATTCTTTTTCCATGTTTTTCCTGTCCTGTAGTTCTCACATGGCTTCAGATTTTCTTCCTTTGTGCAGCCACGAATGGATTGGAATATAGCACTTGGCAGCACATACATTTCATATTTCTTATTAAACTGTAAACTTGTTTCCTGGTGTCACTGATTTATTTTTTATCCCTTGCATACACTGCTAAAATGATGCCCCTCCCCCCCATTTTAATGTGGTCCTATCTCCTTGGTTTAATTGCAGGCGCATTGAACATTCCTGGGCACTACTGGTAAATTAAGCCCAAAGATGGGGAAAGAGGAAAAGGAGAAACAAATATAGTACCATCAACAATCCAGACATCTCAATCCCCTTTCCTGATTGGCCATCCATTCCCCCTTGCAGGCTGGAAGCAATCTTGTTTTTCCTAAAGCATTTTTCTTTTACTCTTGTGATGCAGAAAACTTCACTGCTTCTCTACCATTTGTGCATATGCCTCATCTCTTTGACCATGTTTTAACCTTTGTATCCTTAGCTGCTCTCAATAAATTTTTGAATGAATCAATAAGGATGTATGTGACAATATTTTTAAATTACTGAAGTGAATTATTTTCTAGGTGATGGAGGCAATTGAGTACCTTAATACTCAAGATGATTCTGGAATTTGGAAGCCTTAGTCTTGCTAAGTGCATAGAAAAGCAAAGGTTAAAATTGAGAGTGGATTTTATATGAAATAGGGATAATCTGTAGTGACACTTTATGCTGATAAGTTAACATTTGCAGTATCTAATTTGTAAGAATTTTGGCAGCAAAACTATTGCTGATAATTGTGGTTTAGTCTACATTCATAATTGGAAACATGCCAATTTGATGCTATAGTTAGTAATAAGGTAGCTACTTTTAAATCCTAGGTAATTGGAAACCATGAACAGGTCACATCTAATTTGTTTTTTGGTGATAGGTGATAACACGAATTTGCATACTAGCAGGCACCCAAGTGGCCATACTTGCATGCCAGTAGAGTAGAGCCCTCTGTAGTTTAAATTGGCTGTTTGGAAGGAATTGGGCGTTAAGCAATGAAAAACCATGGTCTTTGAGGTTTGGGCCCAGATAACATTGGTTTTAATCAAATGGGAATGTTAAAGGGTTATAGTATGTGTAATGGCATGCAAAACTTTGGGAGTTTTCTAATAATGTCTCAAACAATTGCTGTTTGTCCTTAATAATGCTTTTTTTTCCCTCAATAGGGCGGATCTCTTCCCAAAGTGGAAGCCAAGTTCATTAATTATGTGAAGAATTGTTTCCGGATGACTGACCAGGAGGTAACTGAATTTTCTGTGGACATGACCAAATCTAAAATTTTCATTGTAATTTATTTTGAGACTTTTAGTCTCAAGTTGTTGGCTCCTTGTAAAAAGTTCCTAACCACAGACAGTACTTAGATACATGGAAAGAATTTAATTGGCAGACTGAGCAAATAATTTTTTAGTGCATATTTTTCCCAGGTTTTAAATAGTTGGTAAATTATCTCTTGGTTACTGAACTTAGATTTACTCTTGGTAGTGTATTGGCTAAGGAAATAGGATATGGTTTTTATTTGCTCCATTTGGCTGCTTTACAGTCTGACTCTTGGGAGTGGTAGTATCTTCTCCAGATAGCAAAGGAGGGTAGCCTCTTGCATGAGAAATTAATCTTACGTCTATTGTGGTATTAGGGTGCTTACTTGGGCCATGCAAGGGCAAAGCACTACCAGTGATGTCTTCCCAGTGGTGTGAATTCACAGTTGTAAATAGTAAATATAATGGGTTAATGTTAGACCATCTGAATCACCAGTTGATTTAATGGATTTCATCAGTATTAGCTATATAGGTGTCTCTTCAAAAAGAATTAAAAGGAACAATATAGCAGTAGAGTATTAAATGATAGTATTGCCTTTTTAAATTTTAGCTCCCAGGTTTGTAGTCAAAAGTGTTTAGGATTGAGGCAGACTGTCAACAGTTGAAGTAGTGATGTCATAAAAATCAGTTTTATGTTTTGCTTGATAGTTAGCTACAGATTGGCCTAAGTTGAGTGTTTAGAATTCACCACTGAAGAGAATACTTTTTATTATCTTTTTATTTGTTTGTTGGTTTTTTGAGGCAGGTTTCTCTGTGTAGTCCTGGCTGTCCTGGAACTCACTCTGTAGACCAGGCTGGCCTCAGAAACTCAGAAATCCGCCTGCCTCTGCCTCCCGAGTGCTGGGATTAAAGGCGTGCGCCACCATGCCCGGCCTTGAAAAGAATACTTTTAAGTTTGATTTTAGAAACATTGGCTCGTCTTAGAATAGGTATGTCCCTTTGGGTTTTTCTATTGCTTTCTAATAATACTTGCCTAGACTTTTCTCACTCAAATTCTGAAGCCTAAATAGGGTTGACCCACAGGCTGAGGAGTCATTGGCCATAAAGTTATGATTAAGCCATTTAAGGAACCTCATGCTATGAGTTCTGTATTTTTCCTTTGTAAAATGAAAAATACTGAACTGAACAAATTTGTTTGGTCTATAAAGTTAAGATTTCTTCACCATTTTTTCCTTTTTTACAGGCTATTCAAGATCTCTGGCAGTGGAGGAAGTCTCTTTAAGAAAAGGGTTTAAACAGTTTGAAATATTCTGTCTTACTTCATTTCTGTAATAGTTGATNTCTGGCTGTCNTTTTTATAATNCAAAGTGAGAACTTTCCCTACTGTGTTTGATAAATNTTGTCCAGGTTCAATTGCCAAGAATGTGTTGTCTAAAATGCCTGTTTAGTTTTCAAGGATGGAACTCCACCCTTTACTTGGTTTTAAGTATGTATGGAATGTTATGATAGGACATAGTAATAGTGGTGGTCAGATGTGGAAATGGTAGGGAGACAAATATACATGTGAAATAAACTCAGTATTTTAATAAAGTAGCACTGTTTCTATTTGCTTATTTAACTCATTCTTTGAAGTTAACATCAGTGCCCATTTCTGAGCAGAATGGCTGCTCATACATTCCCATACATCAGGGACTAACACTTTTCCTCTATTGATAGCCAATCTGATTTAAGTTGGACATAACCACTAGGATTTATTCATCCTATTTTGCTGTGGTATATTATTGTAACAGTGTATGGGAAACTACTTCACAAAACTCAAAAACTCCAAGACTATCTGTATGGATGCTTTTCTTGAATCCTTTTAAAATCTGGTTTAGAATTGAGATTCTAAAGTTGCCTAGCAGGTCATATGGGGTATGTTAAAAAGTTATGGTACAGTTTGTCCATTCCTACTCAAGTTTGAAGTAACTTTGTCTAGTCAAAGGCTGCTTCGTTCCTGAAACTCAATAAAATTCTATACATACAGGTGTATAAAACAATTTGGTAACAGATTAGACTAAAATCTGCACATTAAGCTGAATGTGCTTGATTTCTTAATTTCACAAATACAAATCGTAATTGTTTGAGGCCAAACCAGAGTTACCAGGTATTAAGTTTTTAAGCTGTAGGGGCAGATTTTTATCTAGGCAGACTTAAAGTGCAGACCTAATAGTCATGGGCTGGTTGGTGTGACGGTACACAATGCAAAGTGATCATTGAGCATAGATGCATGGAAATATTCATATGCTTTTGGTAATCAGGTAGGATTCATACAGAGTATGGTAGGCAATTAATATTGAATACATTTTCAGAAGAGGTAACATTTGAATATTGAAATCTTTATTGGAGGAGAGATCTATAGATTCTAATTTGAAGCTGCTTTTGTCTAAAGTTAAAATGGAGGGAACACCACTTTAACCATGATGAAAAACTGGTTGTCCTGTTCCATACAGGATGCTTCTGCCTGCTTGCTGACTTGTGAAAAATGTTTACATATAAGTGAGAAGTATATGAAACAACTACTTGCTTATGAAAAGGCAAAGAAATTAGTTTTATATTTTTGGTTGTTTAAAGACAGGGTTTCCTCTGTGACCTTGTCTGTCCTGTAGACCACGCTGGCCTCAGAAATCCACCTGCCTGTGCGTCCCAAGTGCCACCTGCACCACCACTGCCCAGTGTCTCAAAGCTTATCAAGCATTCCTAGGTAGCCCACTGGATAACTGAACTGTAATCTGTTTGTGCAGTACAAGCTGTTAGTGTAAACTACCTGTATAAGAACTACAGAGCTCAGTGAAAGCAGTTCTTGGTGGAAAGCAGGCAGAGATGTTATGCAAAATGAATAAGAGTAGCTTTATATAGTGTTACCAAAACATGCAAGGAATTACGCTTTTTTTTTTTTTTTTTAAGGTTTGGGGCTTAAAGTGGGTTTTGGATTCTGGGACTAGAAGGTTAAAATTGCAGGCTATCACCCAGTAGAATTATTTAAGCCTTAGAGACTTTAAAATTTGCTGGTTCATTTAGAAGTACCTGGTTGTTGGTGAGATTATTCTCCATGTAATAACCCTGGCTGTCCTGAATTTGTAGACCAGGCTGACCTGGAATTCACAGATTTTCCTACCTCAGCCTGAGATTTTGTGCATGCCACCACTCCTGGCCAAGTACCTGTTTATTGGTCAAGCATGTCTAGTAGCAGATGACTCACTGAATTCCACCAGAAGGGGAGAGTCCTGTGGAGCACTGTTAGAGGTGGGGAGATTACCTAAGAGGGGATTGTGATTTGTCAAAATCGATGTATTAAAATGAATGGAAACCTTTTAAGGAAGAATGTTGGCTACCTGGTTCCTTACAAAGGCCTGCCTGCGTGCCTACAAGGCCTGTTCTTCACTACTGTCCCTGGTAATGCCTGTCACCTAGAAACTTTCTCACTTGTCTCACACACATGAAGTATTCCTACCTTTGGTCTTAGCTTCATGTTGCCAAGTTCTTTGGACTACCTGCCTGTTCACTTTATTCAGAACACTGGGTAAAAGAAAGGTCTAGTGCCTTCATTGCTTGTTGCTCTTGGTAATCTGGAGGTTTAGTGTGTGCGTGTGGGGTGTGTGTGTGCACACATGAATGTTGTTACAATCTACATGTGGAAGTCATTACATGGGCTAACGTAAATCCTATGGATTCATTTTATTGCCACCCCCCCACCTGTTTTTTGTTTTTTTATAAACTGGGTATCTTGTCTCAGGACTGGTAACATAATAGGAACACAAAGAGCAGTGGAGTGAGTTTCAAATTAGCACTTAAGTGCCATTTTGAACATTTCATTCAAGTCATTGAATATATTAACACTTAAACTGGTCTTCAGGGTGTGAGTAATTGAAGAGTGATTTAAGTGGCTGAACTCAACAGATGGCTTTTGATGCTTCAACTAGCTACTAGACAGTTTATGTCTTTGTCTTTATAATGTGCCCCATCTCATTGTATACTCAGTGAATCTTTTGAGTTAGCTGTATTTCACAGGCAAGGAAGAACATTCAAGTCTAGGACTTGATTTTTAAAGAACTGCCATGTGTGCAGGTACTCAAGCACTCAACTGCTGAGCCAGCTCTGTAGTCCCTATCCCTTTTGTTCTGAGGTAGGGCCTATGTAGCGCCCAGGTGGACCACTGACTGAACCCAAAAGCCTGAGCTGACCCTGCAGCTTCTGGCTGGGATTACATAGATTAGAATGCTTCTATCCGTTTTCTAGTGGGTGTTGGGAGTTCTGTGAGTTGGGGTGCTGTGAGTCTACCAAGCTACACCCCCCCCCCCACCAGAACTTTCTCAGTCCACCACTCAATTTTTGGGACTTGGGACTGACTGTCTTGTGTGATGATTGAGGTCATCAAACCACTGTAGGTGGGACAATAGTTACCCATTGCATTAAAAAGTAATGAAAAACTAATAGAGTGCAGATAGAAGATACATGAAAGATGTCAGTAGATACACACGTGTAAGTGCCAGTCTGTAAAGCAAGGCCAAACACTTTTTGGTTCATCTCTGGTTTGTCATTTCACTGTATTGGTTGGTTTGTTCCAGAATTTAGGAACTTACTAGTAACTTTGCAAGCCTAGTTCAGGCAGCCCAGACAATAGACAAAATCAACTTAGTTTCATGCAAGAATTCTCTCAAAACACTCGATTTTGTTCAGGATTTGTTTTTAATACTGACCCCTTAGCCTCAACTTTGAAAAAGAACTGAAAGTCGCTTACAGGGAGGTCTGGTCCTTGGAACAAATACTATGTTTCTATAACTTGAGAAATAACACCACTGAGCAGCACCTTCTTCACTGTGCTCCAGCGAATGGGGAATAGCAACCGCAGCTACGGACACAAGGCTTTTAAATCAAATAATCCGAATTCCTGAGTTTTGCATTTTGAGCTCTGTTCTCTAGTTTCTTGCCCACTGTGACCTGTTTGTTTTAGCATCAGTCCAAAGCAGAACTTGGCTGAACCAAGCTCTAGACAGAATGAGGCAGGCCTCTGACAACAATATCTACATTTGGGGGTTAATGGAAGGACAGAAGAAGTTCAGGGTTGGTGATCAAGGGCAGGAAAACAAGCTGCTTAGTGTGCGAACTGAAGAGGACCTGGAGTGAGCGCTGACCAGAGTCCTGGCTACTCCCAGGCATGTAGCCAGTCAGGGCCGAGGTTACAGCGACATTTTTGAGCCGCTAGGTGGTAGCCGTGTGCTTCCAAAACCCAGGTCACCTACTAGAGAACGCAGCTGGAATCCCTAGAACCGACCTTAGAGTCCCAGAGCGGGGGAAGGGAGAGAGACGCCCTTGAGACTTTGCCATCTCCCCTGGCAAAACAGAAGAAGGCGTTACTTAGCGTAGTCATCCCACGGTGGTTGTGGTGGTGGTGCGTGTGTCTGGGAAAAGCCACTATCTTGCGTGGCCTAAGGGTAAGGGTAAACATGACTCCTTTCAGTTGAGTCACCCCACCGGGCGGGCCTCGTCTGTCCTCTCCTTGCTTCCCAACTCTAGTGGATATGAATATGAACAGCAAATGTGAGCATTCTTTGGGAACCCCGCCCGCTCCATTCGGCCAATATTAGCCTTGTGGCGGAGATCTCCGACGACTTCCAGCGCTCACCGGGTCCAGCTTCGTGGGTTGTGCCATGCTGAACGACCAGTCCCATCGCCGACAGTATTGAGTGCCTCCCCTCCAACCCTGAACCGCCAGAAGGAGGAGGCAGTGGAGAGGCCGCGGCAGGCAGGCGAGCAGGCAGGGCCGGCTTTGATGTGGGCGCGGCGCACCCAGCCGCGCTGAGCGCCCGTCCGGCCGCGCCCCGAGGGGGGAGCCCCCGGGCCCCGCATCCTCATTGTGCCGGCGCGGGCCCGGGCCCGCCCCTGGCCCCCCGCCCCCTCGCCGCCCTCGCGTAGAAAACGCCCCGGCCGCCGCCAGCGGTGGGAGGCGGCGATGCGCACGGCCGGAGAGACACGGAGGAGGAGACATGAGCCGGCGGGCGCCCAGACGGAGCGGCCGTGACGCGTTCGCACTGCAGATGCGCGCCCCATCCTCGGAGCGCTGACCCCGGCCCCGCCAGCCTCGCGTCCCAGTTGCGGCACCTCTGCCGCAGCTCCCGCCGTGCATGCTGCCCCTGGACTGAACCCTCAGCCCGCGTCTCGCGAACGCCCAGACGGCCCTCCCGTCCGCCCGCTTCAGTCCAGCTTCCCCGCACCGGCCGGGCTCCTCCCGCACCGCGTTCGCCCCACAGCCCCCGCGCCGGCTCGGAGGGCGCAGCGCTCCGGAGGAGCCGCGCGGGGCGCTGATGCCGCAGGGCGCGCCGCGGAGCGCCCCGGAGCAGCAGAGTCTGCAGAAGCAGCCGGCGAGGAGGGAGCAGCAGCAGCAGCGGCGGCGGCGGCGGCGGCGGCGGCGGAGGCGCCCGGTCCCGGCCGCGCAGAGCGGACATGTGCAGGCTGGGCTAGGAGCCGCCGCCTCCCCCCCCGCCCCGCGATGTATTCAGCGCCCTCCGCCTGCACTTGCCTGTAAGCACCCGCCCGGGTCTGGCCACCCTGCCTGGATGCCCGTCCCTGTGCGTGTGTGGCTCTGTCTGTCTGCCCGCCCGACTTTCTGCTGCGTGTCTGCCTGTCCATCTGTGCCCCTTCCTCGGATCCCACTGACCTCCCTCTTTCTCCCGCAGGTGTTTACACTTTCTACTGCTGTGCTTCCAGGTTCAGGTACGTGGGCTCCTGAGAGTCGAGTCGAGTCTCGCCCCCAACCCCCTGCCAACCCCAGCGCGCTCTTCTTCGAGGTGCCGGCCGACCCCCCTTCCCGGGACCGCGCCCCCTCTCGGTGCCCCACCCCTCCTGGGCAACAAGCCCAGTGCACCTGTTCCCAGGGCGCGGAAGGGCAGCTTCGCGCGCGTCCTGCGCTGGCGGTGTCAGGCCAAGGGCTAGGAGCTACTGCTTGAGCCAATGTAGACTGTCGCGGCCTCGGTCGGCCTCGGTAGGGAGATCTCCCAGAGTCGGAGGGTCGACTCTGGCCCGAGTGATGTGTGGGACTCCAACCCCCGATCACAGCTGGCGAGGTAGGGACCTAGAGGTTTTTATGCCAACTGTCCCTTTACACCCTGCTTGTCCCTGCAGACAAAAAGGTTGTTTTCAGCTGAGTGGATTTTGAGTCCAGAGAGAGAGCTTTAGTTGTAAATTACTCTGTGGGTGTGGGAGAGAGAGAGAGAGAGAGAGAGAGAGAGAGAGAGAGAGAGAGAGAGAGAGA
>NC_034603.1:2055207-2087607 GCF_900095145.1 Mus pahari | reverse complement strand
TAGAACCAGACCAGGGCTGCCTCAGCATGGTGTGTGTGGGGCGGGGGGGGGGGGNGGCAATAAGAATAGGAAACACCAGCTGCCCAATACCTCCACCTACCTACAGCTACAAGGGAGGGGACTCGGAATAAACTGAACATAGGCCAAAAGAGGATTATCTGTCCCCTCCCCCTCTCCGTGAAAGGCAGGTGTCCTTGCCGGGCTAATGGGGAGATGCTTGGTTGTAGCCTTCTGAGTTCTGGAGATGCCTGGAGACAGCCCTGTGCACCAGCTAGAGGTGGTTCTCCCAGTTTTCTGGTACAAGGAAGTGTGTGTGTGTGTGTGTGTGTGTGTGTGTGTGTGTGTGTGTGTGCGCGCGCGAGTGTAGCTGAGGCCATGGTTCCTAGTTTGATCTTCACTGTTCCTTGGGACAGACATGAAACTCAGGGCGAAAACAGTTGAGACTCTGGGCTGGAAGGATAGATGGATGGACAGACTGATGGCTCTTTCCTTCTATTGGCCAGTCTGGGGTCCCCAGTGACTTCTCGAATCAATACAACTGGAGTCAGTAACTTAACGCTGGCTGTTTGCCAAAGCAGATGTGACCCTATGTGGTGAGGGGGTGGGGGACAGGGTGGGGGAATGGTCGATGTTAAAGAAAAGGCCAGTTCCAGGCATGGGCTGCCTAGCCTGTCTGCAGCTGAGTTCCCAAGCAGAGGGCAGGATCCAGGGGCACTCCAGGGGTTCTGCTTGTCTGGCTGGCTGGGCCGAGCTTGGGCAGGAGCTGAGGAAATGGGTGTGGAGGCAGAAAGGAGCCTTTGGATCTTGCTGACCAATCCTGTGCATGATTGCTGCTCTTGGTTCTTCTTTAAGTAGGGCCCGGGAGGGGCTGCCGGGTGGTCTTTGTGTTCTCTGATGGGAATGTGAGGGAGGGAGTCTGGAGTCTGCTTCCCACCTCCACCTCCTGGCCGGAACTAAGCCAGCATCTTTGAGAAAGATCTGGGTGGTCTGCCTGGGTTAGGTCAAGAGGCAGGATTCATGCAGGTGAGGGAGCCTCGTCTTTTCCATCCCCCCAGCTTTTTGCCCCTTTGTCCCCTCCAGCCTCTAGACTTCGGAACTGCATAGGACTGGTGTTTTAAACCCCTCCTCTGTATCCTTGGGACCAGCTGGGGGTGCCCTTGAAAATCTCTCGGAAAACAGTGTGCAAATTTGGTATGTCTGGAAGAGGAGTCATAGTAATCCTTAGACTTTTTTTTAAAACAAAACAAAACAAAAACAAAACAAGATTCCTAAAGTGGGAACAATGAGCAGGCTCGTGTTTGCTTTTACAGTTTTTAGACTGATGGAGTGGCCCTTAGTGGGAGAGATGAAGGCATGGGCTTCAAAGGCATGGGCTGCCTGGAGTCTGCATTCTGAGCCCTGCAGGGGCAAGTTTGTCTGATGTTGTGCATGTTGGTGTAGTCCCGGATAAGGTGCACAGGAGCATCTGCAGTCGCAATGACTCTGCTGTAAGGAGAGCAGAAGGCCTTCTTGTGTGGAGGAGGGGCCCAGGGTTTGGCAATAGGTGACCTCTGCCTGGACCCTGGCTTCACTGCACCATGCCTGTGCCTCTGTAGGAGTTTTTGTTTCCTCATTTGTGAAAAGTGGCCAATACGTTGAAGTGCTAGAAGACATGTTGCTTATTCTTACCTACTCAGGGAGGTATCTTGGCTAACTGAAAAAACAAATTTACTTACATCCTTACTGTTTTAGGGGATTGGTACGGTTTTAGCAATGGAATTTCTGGGTGCCTCCCCTCACTCCCCAGGCCCCAAATGGATTTCCTCCACCAAGTCAGGTTTCCATGAATATACGCAATGTAGATACTGTCCTCCGCGCACCAGCGGGGCGCTGAGCCCCGCCTTCACCCACGGGCCACCCTGGGAAGTGGGAAGCTGGGAATTTAATAAAACCCCTTCACCCTTTCTCCACACGACTCAGAACACCACAGATAGCTCAAATCAGAGGAATTTTAAAAATTTCTGCAGGGAGCAGGCAGCGTGGCCAGTAAATTGCTTTTCTGCACTTGGCTGAGCTCTGACAATGACACCGGGCGGGCTTTTCAAGAAGCTCCGCCGGCACCTGCCTGACATTGTTCCTGCCGCCAGGCTCCACTAGGCCCTCGCCTTCCTCAGACAAGCTAGCATAAGGCCAGCCAGTGCCAGAGAGGGGGAGGGCTTCCTCCAGCCTCTTATCCCTCCTGCCAGTTCCTTGTTCTTCCCACAGAGTAACTTCCTGTCTCACCAGGAGGTGTTGAAGTTTGGAGTTCCCTTCATACTCCCGATTGACCACCCACACCTACCATCTTCCCTGAGGCTTAGTCCTGTCCTTTTCACTGGGCAGGTTGGAGAGGCTAGGTGACAGACAGCGAGTGCCCTTTGGGACAAGAGGAGGATGGATGGCACTTCTAATATCTCAAAGCAACATTATTCATTGGTCCATTCTCCCGAGTTTCCATTCAACACTTAGCCTGCTTCTTGTTGGCCCTTGCAGTGAGACTTGGACAGTCGCTGGCCTCAGAGGAGAACACTGACAGCGTAGCATCTCTTGCACTTTCTGGGAGGAGACTCACACCTAGGTGCATGTCTTAGAATCTAAGGAGTCTCGTGTAAGGAAGCTGATCTTATCCTTCTTGCTTTCTCCAAGAAAGTCAGGTAGGATGAGGTCATATTTGTGCTCCACACAGAGAAAAAGCAGATACAGAACTAGCTAGGAAAGGATTTGTTCAGGGTCATGGCTACAAGCCAAGAACTGGATTTAAGACCTCGTATTAGTTCTATCTCCTCTAGAAGGAATCCTCAAGTTTGCTAGCAGGGAAAAGCCTCAGGAGGCAGGCTGAGGGGTCTTTAGTGGGAAGTCCTGTGTAAATTCTCAGGAGGGTAGGTGAGGACAGCTCCCGCCCTGCCCCTGTCAGGAGGCTCCACTCTCCTGAGAAAGTACTGATCTTCCAGGACCCCAGAGCTAGAGGTGAATTCTGTGCGTGCGTGCGGGTGTGAGTGTGCGGGCATGTGCAGGCATGTATGCATGTGTGTGTGCGCGTGCGGGCGTGTGTGTATGTGTGTGTGCGCATGCGGGCATGTGTGTATGTGAGTGTGTGGAGGGGTGTTGAGTGTCATAGGACACTTAATGCTTTCTCCAAGCCTCCTTCCCAGGGCAGAGAGAGAGGAGGGGTGAGGCACCCTGCCAGCATTCCTGCAGCCAGGGAAGGTCACCCACTTGCTTTGAGATAAGAAGGTGGATTCTTTAAATTTCTTGTGGTTGGCACAGCCAGTGTTAGTGGGCTGGGGGCAGTCTGTCAGAGTCACAGGTGTAGCCTCCTCCCTGTGCTGGGACAGCTCTGTGGTTCTGTAGGCCCCCAAAGAGAGGCTGAAGTGGATCAGGGAGGAGTTATCTATCCCCAGTAGAACTCTGTCATGTATTGGGTGCTACACAGGGATGCTGGCCCCTAGGCTGCTGACAGCAACTCAAGCCTGCCGTCTTCCCTGCGTGCCTGTCATGCGTAATCTAGGTAGAGCTCACAACCAATTTGGGATTAGAGAATGCTGTAGGTGAGGAACAAGAACCTAGCTGTACACAGTAACCTGCTGTTGATCACACAGTACAAGGGAAGTGAAGTTATGGGTTCCACTCTGGCTGCCTGACTCCAGGGCCCAGGTTAAAAGGCATTTTAAAGGCTTTAGATACACACAGCCTGGTTCAAACTGTAGATCTGCCTTCTGTTTGCTGTGTGACCCTGGGACAAGTTACCTAACCTCCCTAGGGTTTAGCTTCTGTAAGTGTGAAATGGTAGAAAATACCACTCTCTCTCCATAGACAAAAACCTCAATGAAATAGTCACTGTCTCCTAAGGGGAGGGAGTGGATGGCAGTTTGGGGCTTGGCTGTTATGTCTCTGGTTGTAGGAGGGGTCTCGGCTGCCTCTGTTGCCTGTTGGATATAGCAAGCACTGCTCCCTCCTGGTGTGTGTGTGTGTGTGTGTGTGTGTGTGTGTGTGTGTGTGTATGTGTTGAACAAGGGCTGTTCTGATGAACCTGTGACTTTAAGGCTGTTGGGGACCTGTGGCAGACTACTGGGTAAAGGACATGCTACCATCTGTCCCCACAGGCCAGGGCAACTGGCTTTGGGATGAACTTTGGCCCGCTGTTACACCATGGGCCTGAGTGTGAATTTGATCTGGAACATCAGAGGGCATGTGGCTCATCAGGCTGGGGTCTCTGGCTGGCTAGTAGCTCTTACACCCTGACATCCAAGTGACATTTAAAATGTTGCCAAGTTGATGATGGGCAGAGACACTGCACTGGTCAGCTCAGGGCTGCCAAATGAAGACCTCAGGGTTGCACGATGGCTCAGTTAACCTTGGATTTTTGCTCGACTTCAGGGGTCTTAACCTGTGGGTCACTAACCCTTTGACAAACCTCTGTCTCTAAAAATATTTACCTTATAATTCATAACAGTGCAAAACTACAGCTATGAAGTAGCAACAAAATAATTTTATGGATGGGGTCACTGCAGCGTAAGGAACTGTAGGGTCATAGCACTAGGAAGGCTGAGAGCCAGTGCTCTACTGGGTCTATCCAGTCAGGTAGGAGTGGGCCACCAAAAGCTTCCGTGGAACCCCATGCCTAGAGAAGCTTGGGTTTCAGTTCTGTAGCTTTTCACCCACCTGCTCCTGTTTCCCTTATATCTGCAAAGTGGGATAATGCGAAGTACCTCCTCAGGGATAGTGAGAAGTGACTAAGAGTTATTATGGAGAGTGCTGCCAACGCTCGGCAGGTAATTGAGTGATTATAATTGCCTGGTCAGTATGCCGTGTTGTCATGTGCTAGGGAAATTGAGGAAAGGCGTGCTCCTTGGATGAGTGACAGTGGGAACTCCGGCCTGTTGGTAGTGCAGGCTTGAACTTAGGCCCACGTATCTTATTCCCCATTCAGGTAGCATAGCTTTGGGCAAGAAGACCCTGAACCTCATGGAGTCACTGATCCCTCCTCATTTATAAACAGGGATTGAGCCAGGCGTGGTGGCGTACGCACTTGGGAGGAAGAGGCAGGCGGATTTCTGAGTTCAAGGCCAGCCTGGTCTACAGAGTGAGTTCCAGGATAGCCAAGGCTACACTGAGAAACCCTGTCTCGAAAAACAAAAACAAAACAAAACAAATAAACAGGGATTGATTATACGAGTCCTAAGGCGCTTTTCATGGAGACACTCACTTGTCACTGGGCATTGGGGAGACTGAGGCAGGATGGTGAGTCAGCCTGGAGTATGTAGGAAGACCCTATTTCAAAGGTCAAAACAACTACCACAGACTCCTTAGGCATTCCCCAGACTCACTGATAGGAATAATAAAGGTCATAGCTTGGACCACATATTCAGTAGACACTCAAGTATGGTACCGTTCTTTACTAGTTGAGCATTTATGGCCTACCTCCTGTATGTTTGCTCCCCGATGGGGTTTGCTCATCAAGGCTTCAGCTTACCCGTAGTGTACTATCCGAGGAGGTCTCTCCCTTCCCTTTCTTCCCACCTTTTGGCTAGGAATCTCATGGCACAAGTCTACTGTCTTTGACCAACTGCATTCTTTGCTGGAATTCACAGGGATAAGAAAGAGTCTGGGGTCAGCTCTCGGCCCACTGATCACAATCGGTCTGGGGGCACTCACTGGCTGTATGACAAAGAAGATGGATTGGCCCCTCTGTCCTCATCATTTAATGGAGCACCAGGATACAGGCTCGCCCCTGGGGCTGCTGGGAGGGGGACTGTGGTCCCTGGGGAAGCCCTTGACACAGAGCCAGGCTCTTTGCAGATGTTAAGTGAATGAGAGTCCCAGCTCTCAGCTGTGGTACCTTGAGGCCTGCTTGCCCACCAACCAGCTTGCAGTTATTCCTGAAATCGAGGGGAGGGCAGATCCCTGCTGCAGGTTCTTGGGTACTGACTGGACCTTCTTCAGTTCAGTAAGCAAAGGGCTTGGGGGTCTGGACGTGGAATTGACTTCCTGTGCCCACTGCCCCAATGCCAGGTACAGGACCCCTAAGGGTTCATACCTGTATCCCAGTCCACAAGGAATGGGAACTGAGGGATGATGCTGGAGGGAGAGCTTGAAGGACAATGGCTTCTATGATGAAAGAGCCTGAGACTGGACCTGGGCCAGAACAGTTGTCAGATGAAGGGCATGTGGTGAACCTGCAGGTAATGTGTGCAGCTCGTGCACGTGTTTGTGAGGTTTTTGAGGCACTTGGGACAAGCTACCTGGAACAGTCTTGCCTGTTCAGTGTGAACCCGTTGCGTTCGCTGGAGCATCACACCCAATAATGGGCTGATGGAGGAGGACACCAAACACCAGAAAAAAAGCTTGTTTGTCATCTGGGCTTGATGACTACCTGGTCCGGAGCTTCAGGGAGATGGAGTGGTGTCGAGATGCTGTCAGGGAAAAAGACCTCGGTCCACACAGGCTCTGTCCCTATCCAGGCTATGTCCAGGATTGAGGAACTGCTCCATATTGACAATCTGTATGGAGACGGCTGATGTATGGGGACAGGGAGGCTGGACCTTGGGCCCAGCCCCCATTCAGCTTACCCCACCCATGCTGATGGCTTGGCGCTGCCAATCAATACATTGATAGCCCTGGGAGCTTAATGGACAGGCTGGGGGTGGGGAAAGGCCCTCTGTGGCCTCACTTTCTATCCGGGCTGCGGTGGGTGTGGGGAGCATGAGAGGAGAGGCCAATAAGCTTGAGCTGTGAGGAGGATGGGGCCGGGAAGGGACTGTGGGGGGCGTACCTTGATCCCCTTCGTACGAAGCAGGGCAATTGGAGGAAACCAATGCTTCAGAGCTGATTATGTTCAGACCTTGGCTCTGCTGTGCCCGTCCTGTGCACCCCAGCAAGTCCCTTGTCCTCTCTGCACCTCCCTGTGTCACTGGGAACACAGGGATAGTATAGTTTACACGGGTTCAGGTTGGGTGAGGAAGAAACTGAACTGAACTGGTCAGTGTTTAGTGCGTGCCTGGCAATTCAGAGCCAATGTGAGTTCCACTCCTGATGTAACTGGCAGCTGACTCGGGTCCAGGCTACCCTAGAGGAGGCATTTGGAGCACTGCCTTCTGAAGTGGAGGAGGCTGACTTTCCTGGGGTTCACTCTTAGATGGCCTGAAGCCTTGAGTTTGAACCTAGAATTTGGGAGAGCTCAAAAAGCCCCGTCTCCTGCTACTGCTCAAAGCCTGTGAGTTCTCCTCCTTGGGACCAGGGCGAGCCTTCACTCCTGGGCAGAGAACCTGGAGATGGGCATGGATATCCTGAGGCTTCAAGAGTCTGGGGGTAGGTGAGGCAGATCAATGGGATTCTATTTCCTTTTTGCACAGGAGAGTTAGTTCAAGGCTCTAACCTCTTCATGGACAGCATCCCTCTCCTTCATCAGCGCATCCATGGGTTCTGATCCAGCTCCTGTCCCAAGTGCAGCTCTGTCCTTTTTCTTGCATGGTACATGTTCAGACCTTCCAGGGATGGCTACCCCAGGCACAAGCACCAAGACAGTAGATCTGGTAGCCTAGACACTAACACGGGTGGATAGCAGATGCAGCGTGATACATTGGTCAAAGAATGCCATGGAATTTCCCCATACTGCTTACTCATGACGGCTCTGAACTAGAAACGGGATTATATCTAGAATTTCCCATTTAATATTTTGGGTCCTTAGTTGTCCAGGTATAGCTGAAACCAAGGATTCAGGGACAGTGGAGGGAAGGTTGTGGTGAGAGTAAGGGAAAACGGTTGTAGATGTGAAGGAAGTAAGCAGGGGGCTTGAACTCTAGATGCAGGGGTAGTTGCGTTTGAGTCTTGAGTCCTCTCCTCTCTAACTCTGTGACTTGGGACAGATGATGTGACCTCCCCCGAGCTCCACTTTCCTCAACTTGAACATGGGGATGATAATTGTCCCTGCTTCTGACATCACTCTGGTGATTATACAGGATGTGTCACCCGTGGTGGGTATTTAGAAAACATGGTTGTTGAGCTGGAGAGACAGATCAGTGAATAAAGTGTTCTCTGTGCAAGTGTGGGGACCTGAGTTCGAATCTCCACAAGGCACATAAAGTTGCACTCCTATGACAACACAGGAGGTGGACTAGGAGGGTATCAGGAGCTCATGGGCCAGATAGCCTGGTGTATATAGCAGAGAACAATAACAGAAAGAGAGAGCCTGCCTCAAGAGGTAAAAGGCAAGGGCTGACACCCAAGGTTGCCCTCTGACTTCCACACATGCACCTTAGCACATACCCTCCCTCTCCCGAATATGCACACAAGTACATACACAAAGATAAAAACCCATAGCTATTTATAGAGCAAGACTTAAAAAGAAAGGATGTAATGGCTGTGGTCACTAATGTAACTTTTCCCAAGGTAAATGCTATAAACAATTCCCATTTTGCAGACAAGAAAACTGAGGGTAAAGAGATCAAGTAAGTCAGCGGTTGTGGGTAGAACCAGGTAACCTGCAGGTTGAACAGTACTAGTTATGATTCTCTTGTCGGAGGTTCGTATGGGTGAGTTGCACCCTGGATAGAGACCTGAGGGAGATGCTAATGTGGCCTGAGGAGAAAGGGGCTGCTCTTAAGCATGCTTCTCAGAGCCAGGGGAAGCTTCGAAGGAAGCACGACTGGGTGATGGGTAGCAGGGATTCCTGTGGGATGCCTTGATTGGCCTCTGGAAGCTGGCAGAAATGCTTTTCATATTGGTCAGATTATCAACAAGATGAAGGCCAGTAGACTTGGAGTGCAGGCAGGGGCTGGATTCTGGAAGACCCTGGATAGCGTGCTTGGAGAGTTGGGGCCTGGTGAGTTTCTGAATAGGCAGGGACACCCTCCCCTGAACTGAGAACACTCTAGATGAAGACGGGATGCAGCCAGAGCTCTGCCTGTGGGCTCTCTCTGCTGAGCGAGTACCCTGTTGGCGTCCCTAGGTAGAGGCTTGGGAGACCCCGGATCAGAGTGAGATCCGAGCCTATAGCGCTCTTGTTGCTCATGCGCAGCTCCACCGGAGCCCAATCGTTAGGGCGAGGGGAAGAGCTGGACTGGGAGAACTCGGTGCCTTACGCTGCATGGATACGATCAGTCACCCACTCTGGAGGCTCCTCTTTGACCAGGGATCACCTGTGAACACTCATTGAGGAAGGAGGGGCCACGTTGTCTATGTATCAGGTCTTCTTGCTCTCTACTGTGTGTTGTGGCTCTTTGTTCATCTCGAAGCTTTTCCACGTCTCTGATCATTGTGCACTTGGACGGATGTCAGGCGGACAGACTGCTCTTAGGCACCCTAGCCCAGACAGCTGCCACTCACTCAGAAAGCAGACATAGTGACTCTCCCAGACAAGCTTGCACTGCATGGCTCTGGTAGCAGAGCCTGGAATTCAATGTACCCATACCCAACCCTATGGTTCTCAGGGTTGGGATGGTCTCAAGTTCGACTTAGGAAATGGGCTCTCTCTCTGATATTCCATAGCTCTGGAAGCTGATGGGGCTAGAGCAGGGCCATGTCTAGGGTCTTCTTAGCAGGGTGCCTGGAGCGAAGCAGTGAGCAACCCCCATAGCACGGCGTCTCTTGCTTTTGTCTACTGGGCACTTTAGCTGTCTGGATGGGAAGGGACGGGATGGTTGCTGGCGTTCCTTATTCCTGGTCAGTCACCGCTGGTAAGCACCACTGATTTCTTCCTGGGGATGAGCTGATGCCGGGGGTGAGCCTGATTATCCAAACTCTGGGGACAATAGCATGTTCCTGATCCCACCCTGTGAGGTAATGTCAGGAGAGGATCTCTCAAGCAGGCTTCTAACGGCAGGTAGAAAGGGCTGGTGCCCTGAGCCCAGCAGAGGTTTCAATAAGCAGTCCAAGGTGTCCAATCCAGCCTTTCTAGAAGAGGGGCGGGGCCCCGTCTCTGGCAGGGACCCTAGGGGTTGACCTGGCCAGAGGATGGCTTAAGTGGTAGAAGCTAGGCAAGATGGATCATACCCCCACATCCTGGTGCAGGGCCACCCAATAGACCTTCCTGACCCTGGGTCACTCACTCTACTGCTTCTGTCCAGTGGGCAAGGAAGAAAATCATTACTAGAGGCCAGCTTGAGGGGCCGGGAACGCCCCCTGGGGACTGGGGGTGAGGAGATTGGCTTGACCTCTAGTCAATAGGGTCTCCTGTGAGAGGAGGAGCTGTTGGAGGACAGGGATACTTTGCCTACTTTCGGGGGAGGGAACAGCTCCAGGAATCATTCTAGAAGGGTCAGTGGCCCCAAGTGTGGAGTCTTCCAGAAAAATGCCCTCCAGGTGTGGGCCTCCAGGATGCTGGGCCCTTTCCTCCCTAGATGCCAGGATGGGAGGAGAGGTAGTCCCCGGTACTGTGGGCTGGCCATCGTGAGGAAATGGAAGGAGGCCCACAGTGGTGAGGTAGCTGCAGAATGGATGTCTGTGAAGCTGCATTTCCGCTTAGCTGAGCTTCCCTTGGAGTCTGGTGTTTACCCAGATGTGGAAAGTATCTCCATGTTGCCTTTTGGATTTAGTCTTCGTAGCAACCCCTGAGGTGGATGCTGTCTTCATCAAGTTCATGGTGAAGAAACAGGTACAGAGAGACCCACAGTCAAGGCTGAGGGGACGCTTGGGCAGCCAGGGTCAAGAGCGCTCTAGCGAAGTTCATGTGGGAAACTCTTTTCTGGGATGGGGTCTTGTGTGCTAGCATTGTGTGTCAGGCTTGGTGAGCCCACAGAACAGACCCATATCCTACTCGTGCTTCAGGACCTGCTCTGGTTTATGACGTGGGATGGATGTTATAAACCAATTAACTAGCAGGCACAGGTGAACATAACTCAGTGCTTACTGGCCTGACAAAACTTTGTCTGAGAGAGAGAGAGAGAGAGAGAGAGAGAGAGAGAGAGAGNGAGAGAGAGAGAGAGAGAGAGAGAGAGAGAGAGAGAGAGAGAGAATATGAACACTCTGGCTTTCATGGTGCCTCCAGTGTATTCAGATCAGACAGACAAAAACTGAGGTAGTTAGGTAGATGGTATCTTGAATCACATATGCTAGAAAGAACCTCAAAGCAGGGTGGAGGCATAGAGAGAGGCAGGGGTAGAACAATCCAAGGAGGCCTGTTTGAGGTAACACTTGAGGAAAATCTGAGTGTAGAGAACTGAGAAAGAGCATCAGAATAGAAGTGAGAGCACGTGCAAAGGGCCTGGGGTTGGTGTGTACTAAGTATCAGGAAGGTCCCAAAGCCTTAAGGTAAGGTGGGATGGCTGGCATCGAAGTAACAGGAGGAGGAAGAGGAGGAGGAGGAGGAGGAGGGGGAGGAGGAGGGGGAGGAGGGAAGCACTAGGGGCTACCAGTCGGGTGTGGAAGCCCCAGCTAGGACCTCTGAGTGTGAGGAAGCCCTGAGGAGTGTGGACAGGGAGGATCCTATGGGAGGGCTTTGTTTGGTGGGAGATGTGTTATTAGCAGGGCAAGAATGGAGCCGGCTGAGCAGGAGATGGGTGCATACTGTTCAGATGGGCAGCTGTATTCTCGGTGAGGGGATACAGGAGTATATAGGAGTGGTGAATGTGGATACAACCTAAGAGGCCTCCTAGAGTACCAGCTGATGAGGACTAAATGGCTCGAGGTCCACGGAGTTAGCATGGGGGATACAGACTGGAGGCTCGGGATATGGGCCAGTCCCATGGTATACGTGTGAGGGATCCCTATGGAGATCCTGGGGAGGTGGCATGCTGCCCTCTGGCCCAGTGACAGTACTTAAGATGGCTCGTCCTGTCCCTTCCGTGCTATGTGTCCCTCTGGCCGCAGCTCAGTGGATGTTGGTTCCCTTCCTAGTTGCTCAGGCACTCCTTGCAGTCCCAGATGTCATTGGGATAGGGGCCTCTGTCTCAAAAGGGAAACTGAGGCAGAGCATCCTGCATGTTGAGGTCTCAGAAGACAGCATATGTGGGCAAGTGAGGAGAGCTATATAGCCAGGCTTGAGTCTCAGCTCTATGATTTTCCCGCCCCAGCTGCCTTGTCTGTGAAATGGGGCCTGGCCAGAGGTGGTGCAGAGGGGAGACAAGGCTGACTCACCGTCTTCCCTCCCCTCGCTCGAATAGGTGTTGGCAGCCGAGGAGAACGTGGACTTCCGCATCCACGTGGAGAACCAGACGCGGGCTCGAGATGATGTGAGTCGGAAGCAGCTGCGCTTGTACCAGCTCTATAGCAGGACCAGTGGGAAGCACATTCAAGTCCTGGGCCGTAGGATCAGTGCCCGTGGCGAGGACGGGGACAAGTATGGTATGTGCCATACCCAACCCATACCCTTTACCCACACTCTCCTCTGCCTTGGAGACTCCCCATTCAAATCCCAGCTCTGTATTTACTGGATGCATGTTCTTGGACCCAGCATCTGCCCTCCTGAGCTTCAGTTTATCAGTCTGTAAAATGGGGAGGCATTAGTGACACCTTAAGAAGCTCACTGGGGATGGTAAGATGTGAATAAGAGGTGTCCCCTTACATGGTGGCTTGGGTGGGAATGCCCAAAAATCAGTGGCTGCGTCTTGCAACCACAGTCCTCCCCCAACCCCCTCCCCCAGCCCCCGGCCCAGGTTCAGCTACTTTGAGGAATAGAGGGCTCTGGTCATGTTCTCTGGATGCTCTGGGAGTCATCTTCATGAATGTGTATGGGAGTGTGCATGTGTGTGTATGAAAATGTGCCTGTGTGTTTAAGCTTGAACTTGTACACCCACAAGACGTGGGTATGTATAAGAGCTTGGGCCGTGGGCCTGGTGTCCTTTTCTTGATTCAGGAGCAGCTCAGTCCTCCTGGAGGGTTGAGGGACCTTCTACTGCAGAGGCTCATGGGAGGGACATTGGGATTCTTTCTCTTCCCAAGCCTCAGCTGGTGAAAGCTCAGGCCATTGAACAGGACAGGCATGATTCCACCTCGTTAGCGCACTGGAGAGGATCCAGCCAAGACAGAGGCGGGCAAACACTAAACACTTAAAATTTTACTTAAAATTGCTAAACAGGAAAGGCTCCGCACTACCAGGAGGCCTTCTGGTCCTTGCCCATCTCTGGGATGCACCCGTCCCCAGCCTCCTACCACTTTGGGCCCAGGTTCCAGAGGTAGTGGCTGGGGGCATGTGTGCTGAGCCTGGCAGCCTCGCCTTGCTGGGATGGTGCCCTGTCAGCCCTGCCCGTTGCCATCAGGTCATGACAACAAGACAAATAATTTCTTGGACCTTTTATCTTGGACACCATTTATTTTCCCACAGCCCCAGGGCAGGACTGACCTCATGGTAGGGCCCTGAGTGAGGCAGCTGCAGCACACTGGGGGCTGGGCCAGGCTGGGTAGCATGGGCTGGGTCCCGGGCCCCGGCACCTCCAGGCCAGCTGCCTCCTCCTCTGCTTCCTGCACAGCTATTTATTCTTTATAGCTCCTCTCCTTTTCTCCCCTTCCTGTCTCGTGCCCCTTTCCGTCTTTGTTTTGGTCCATCTCCGTCCCTCCCTCCCCACGGTCCCTGCTCTTCCTTGCTCTGACCACAGTGTCCCTCCTCACAGGCCCTCTGACTCTTGTTGGGGACACCCCCAGATGCTGGGCTGTGCAGGGCAGACCCAGGTGGTAGTTTTCCCTGGGACCCTCTGCCCAGTGCTGCCAGGGAAGGGGCAGCTGGCCGGCCAGGCGGGAGGAGGTGCCCTCCTGGGGTGTCCCCGGAGCTGACTCTGGCCCCTCCAGGCTGGAGAGTACAGAGAGGGGGGTCAGACCTTGGTTGAGCCATCTGTCCACACCCTGGGATGGGAGGCAGGGGCTGGGGAGGGAGATGAGTCCCAAAGAGGCTCACTCTCATTTCAGAGGCTGCTGCTGGCCTGCTGAATTTCTCTGCTTCAACTGGGCCTCTGCAGTCTTCTAGTACTTTGCTACCGTCTCTGTCCCCATTTCTCGTCTGTATAGCTCCAGGCTTAGAAGAGCTGTTTACATGTGTGAGGGTCTCTGAGAGAGGGTGTCTTCGCTGATTCATGGGTCCGGGTGTTGTCTGAGCTTCTGCAGTTCTCAGCAGCACCCAGGAAGCCTGCTTTGAGTTTCTAGAACTGGCCTGGCTGGCTGTTCTTCTGTCTTCTCAAATTCTTGGTCTTTATCCTCTCTCTCAAGGAACATGTTAATATGATCTTCCAACCCCCCAACACCCAGGGCAGCATGGGGCCTTGCGGGCTGTCACTGTTCCATTTGAATGTCCCATTAGAAACGCAGATGAGGCTGGGAGATCCCATCTGTGAGCCCTGGGAGAGGAAGTGAGACAATGGAGCCCACCGAGGCTTCCAATCTAGATGATCAATACAAATATTATTGGGAGGGTGATTTATGTGACCAAGTAGGGCAGGAGGATGGGCCGTTTCTCTGCACTGGGAACTAACTGCCTTGCTGGGGGAGGGGCGGTGGGATGCAGGGGCACTTCGGAATCTGCTCGGTCTTCTCAGGGCTGGGCGGGGCCCTTAGAGACCCGTGATACCCACTTGACTACACAGCCTTGTGTCATCTGCTGAGCCCGAAGTACAACAGATGCCAAGTGAACACCTGGAATTCTCAGAGCTGGGTCTGCTGTTCAAGGCTGGGTATAGGGTCCCTGGTCTGTAGACCCTCTGATCTCGCTGCTTCTTTATGCTCGTACTTTCTGGAAGGTGGTTTGAGCCAAGAGTGAGGTTCTTTGGATCTGCTAGCGTGGTTGAGGCTGCAGGCCCCTCTTACTCTCCTGAGTCTCTGAGTCAAATCCCATGGTCCATCTTCTGTCCGCAGTCCAAAATGCCACTCTATTGCTCAGAGACTCATGTCACTTAGAACCCAAGGCCTGGGGTGGTTCTGCTCATTAGATGTTCCCATCCCGCCACAATCTCAGGCTGTATCACCTCCTCTTGTGCACTGTGCTCGATCAGGCATGGTGCCAGCTTTGGTCTGGCTAAGCACCTTTCATGTAAAGGCCTAGGATGCTCTCCACATACCTTGTCTTGAGAGCCAGCCCCTCAGTTCACGGTCCTCTCACCTGTGCTCCCGCCTCTGCCCTTCCACTGCTGTACCTTTCTCCTACAGTCTGACACCATTATGTACTTCCCGCTCCGTCTCAGGAGAGGCTGAGCCTTTGGGGTTATGTGTGCTGCCCCATCCCCAGGACACAGAGCCAGCCACAGAGATGTGATCAGGATGGCTTGAATGCAGGGACACCTCCAGGGTACACCTAATACTGGGGACAAAGTAGTCAGCCCAGAACCTTAGAGCAAAAGGCTTATTCCACACTCAAGGGCACCGGGCCCAGTGCTCAGGAAGGGCCCCTCTCCCTTCCTTCCATCTGTTTGGCCTTGAGAATACCGAAGTTAACAGACATGGCTTCCCTAGGAGCCCTCTGAATGGGGTCTTTGCACCTCAGCTTAAGCCTCCTATCCTCTGTCCTTGCCTCTGTCCCCAGGGAACGGTGGCCACCCACGCCTTGTGAATCCTGTGTTAAAGGGCTGTGTTAGAGCTGTTGTCAGGATTCAATAAAGCTTCTGATCAATCCTATTGATTTTTTTCTTCCTCTCTTTTTTCTGGTAAGTCTCTGTAGCCTAGAAACATCCCCAGGGACTTAGGAGAAGGGGACTCTGAGCACTTGAGCATCTGTATATAACAGCAACAGGCTAATGGCTCCAGAAAAGACCCTCCCTTTCTGCTTCATATCTCCTAGGCCACCTTCAGAGGGAAGAGAGAGAGCTGGGTAGGTGACTTGACCTCTTGGTGTTTTTGGTGACAAGGACATTTCCTCATGGGAAGATCTTTTCTGGAGAGCAGCCAACAGCTCCCTGGTGTGGGAATATGTCAGCTGGTCCCTCAGGCACTTCTGCACAGTGCTTTGCCCAGCCTTTCCCTGGTGTGTGTGTGTGTGTGTGTGTGTGTGTGTGTGTACGTGTGTGTACGTGTGTATATGTGTACATGCCCACACAGCTACTTGTGCTCTGAACCCAGCCTGGGGAATCTCCCTGGTACAAGGAACTCTAACCCACCCAGCTTTGTTCTCTGATTTGCCTATGATGAAAGCAAGCTCCCAAGCCTCTCGGAGTCTATTTTCTGTATCTCCCTCTCCTACTGTTCAAACTCACAATCTAAAAGCAGAGGCCCTGAGTTGCTTTGGGTAAGGCCAGTTGGGGACCTACATTTCAATAGGGTCACTTGTCCCTTCTTGCCATGAGGCCCATGTCTTCCCTCACTCTGCCCATACAGCTTTCTTTCCACCCTCTGTCCCACCTTCTTGGAGGGTTTGGGGAGAAAGCTTTCTTCCTTTTCTTTGCTGTCTATGGCCTTAGTCAAGCCTGGGGAACTCCCATGGCTTTCCCTAATCTCTCCATGTTGACTCCAGGAGTCTTCCTCAAGGTGGCCTGGGTCTCCTCCCCTTTCAAGGTGATCTGGAAGTGGAACTGGGAAAGGGATGAGCCACTCACTGACTTCTGTCCTAAGAAAGCAAGGCCAGAGAGAAAAGACCTACCACCACAGCCAGGGTTCATTCACCTCGGGAAAAGTTCCCAAGTGGGAAAAGGGAAGGGTGGAGTGGGCAGATTCAGACCAAGACTTTGTGACCAGCTTGCCTGAGTTTGACTTTAGCCCCATGTGCATGCTGTTGGAGCTCAGTTTGTACACCTGTGAGATGAAGACAATGACGTAAGTGCTGACTGCCATAGGATGATTGCAAAGGTTAAATGATAGAGTGCCACGGTCCAGCACATTGCAAGCCTGAGAGAAAGGCAGAAGAGGAGGATGCCCCAGATTCATTTATTCCTGGACCATGAACTTCCCTTGTTAGACAGCAAGGATTTTTCTCTCTGTTACTGTGGCTGGGGATGGGTGGGTAGGAGTCTAAAGTCCTAACAAGGCATAGCCGGGTAAGGAGTCATAGTAGGAAGGAATGGAGTGAGGACGGACATTGATTCAGAGCTGATTAAACTTGTCATCACCAACTATGTCGAGTCACCATCCCGAATCTTTGTCTAGCTCTTGAATCATGTTGGTCACTACCTACATCACAAGGTTTCCATGCACTTATTATAATTTAATTAGTGGCCATTTACTATAAGCCAGGCATGGGCTGAGGTCACAGAAAAGCAAGATTCCATCCCTTACTCCAGGAGTCAGGAGAGCTGTCCTATCTTCATGGAGATTACCTGCACAATGGAAAGGACGACACATAGTGTTAACTTGCTATTATTGTAACAAAGTATCTGAGGCGATCAAGTTAAAAAGAAGTAAGATTTATTTTGACTCAGGTTTGAAGACTTGGTCCATGATTGGCTAGCCTCCTTGCTCCTGGGCTAGTGGCAAGGCAGAATGTTGTGGCTTGGATATGTGATAGAGAAGGGTAACCTTATGATGGCTGGGAAGCAGAAAGAGAGAGAGACAGAGACAGAGACACACAGAGAGAGACAGAGAGATACAGACGGACAGAGACAGAGAGAGACAGAGTCAGACAGAGACAGAGAGAGAAATGAGCACCTAGTAATGCTGTAGGCAGATAACTAAGTCTCCCACACATGGGCCTTGAGGAAACATTTAAGATCCAAACAATAGAAAGCAACAGTTTTAGAGTGATGGAATGTTGGGCTGGATGCTCAGTGGTTAAGAGCATGGCTGCTCTTCCAGAGGACTGAGTTCAGTTCCCAGCACCCACATAGGGGGTCACAAATGTCTGTAGCTCCAGTTCCAGGGAGCTCACCCTCACAGGCACAACAATGCACAGAAAATATAAAATGCTAGAGTGCTGGAATGTGGTGTGTGCTCGGTTGGGGAAGGTGGTACTAACATCAGACAGTGTAGACAGGGAAGGCATCTGTTGTAGTTACTCTTCCATTGCTGTGTAGAGACACCATGACCAAGGCAACTCTTATAAAAGAGTTAACTGGGAGCTGGCTTACAATTTCAGAGGTTTAGTTCATTATCATCATGGCAGCAGACATGGCAGGCATGGTGTTGAGAAGTAGTTGAGAGTTACATCCTGAACAATACAGTGCCTGGGCCTGGTGTGGGCTTTTAAAACCTCAAAACCCGTCCCCAGTGACACACTTCCTCCAACATCTATTCCAACAAGGTCACAGCTCCCAATCCTTCTAATCCTTTCAAAGGAGACTAATCATTGAAATGTATGAGTCCATGGGCCATTCTTATTCAAACCACAGCATCTCCGGAGAGATGATGTTTGGCTACCTGTAAGATATGAAGGTTTGGACAAAGCAACCTCCAGATAGAAGGGAGAGCAAGCACAAGGGTCTTTTGGCAGTAACTAGGTGTGTCAGAGTGATGGGAAGGGAGTCAATGTGCTTTGGAAGGTTGGGAGGAAGTCTAGGAAGAAGGGACAGGAGGAAGGAGGGATGGAGGAAGGAGGGATGGAGGAAGGAGGCAGATGATGTGGATCCCCATGAAGAGTTTGAATTTTCTCTAAGTACTCTGGGAATCCCTGGGATGTTTTGCAGCAGGGAAGAGAGACGTTCGTGTCTGCATCTATGGGTAGCCAGAGGTCAGCATTGCTCTCTGTCTTTGATTTTGAGCAAGAATCTCTCACTAAACCTGGAAATCATAGATCAGCTAGATTATCTGGCCAGTGAGCTTGTGAAGTCAGTGAATCTGCCTGTCTCTGCATGCCCAACTTTTATGCGGGTTGTTGGGGGATCTAAGCTCAGGTACTCACACTGTACAGTGGGTATTTTACTGACTGAATCATCTAAGATTTTTAAAGGGTGCTTCAGGCTAGCGTGTGGAGGGAACACTGGTAGGGTCAAGAGTGGTGGAGGGAGATTGCTGTTGAGCTGCACAGGGGGGAGGGGTAGCCAGATAATGTCATCCCCTGGGCCAGCTGTAGTCCCTGACAGTGGAACTGAACTAAGATGAGGCTTCTGGCTCGGAGGATCTGCGTCTTTGGACTTTGGCTCCCAGAAGGGGGTGGGGAAGATGAGGAGAACTAGGAAGGGCTCTGGAGCAGACCTAGCTTGGGTGGAGTCTCTCTGTGTTCCTCTTCCTCTCCTGCTGTGGCTGCTGCTGGTCTATTACTCCCCAAAGACTTTACATAATTCTGGCCTGGCTCCCTCATTATGTCACTCTCTGAGTGGAGTCTAGGTCATTCTTCTGAATGCTGTGGTCAGGGTGGGTAGAAAGAACAGACTGCTAGTGGCTAGGCTCAGACCCTCCCCGGGCTGGATGGGTGTGGCCAGGCCTTTGGAGGGTGGAGTTGAACTGAAGCCCTAAACTCTGCCCCAGGCCTTCTGGATATCTGCACCCACCCTGGGGATGCAGTCCGAGGGGGGACGTGGTGTCCAGGGTCCTTGCTGCTCCAGACCCTCTGGATATCTGCACCCACCCTGGGGATGCAGTTCGAGGGGGGACGTGGTGTCCAGGGTCCTTGCTGCTGAGAGGTGGAGCAGGGTTAGGAGTGGCTTTCAGAGCCAGCCAACCCTGTAGTTAGTCCCTCTGCTGGGCTGTTGGTGGGCATCTCACTTGCTTACCCTGGGAAATGAGGATTACAGTAGTTTACTTCATGTATGTGGGGGCGGGGCTTTAATTGTATGGAGGCAGATCCTCTTTACAGGATGTGTTCTTAGAGGATGTACTGGGAGGAGGTGGACAGTCTCCTGGGCGCTATCCTCAGTACTTCCTCCTTTAATGACTGTCTTCCTACTCCCAGCAGAGCCTGGCCTTCTCCCAGGCTTGGCTCCATCCAGGATTCCAGAACTAAATAGAACAGGGTTAAGCTTGATGCCCACTTGCACCAAGGATGAAGCTGAGGCTCAGAGAGGGGTGTGATGCTTCATTCGGGGTTCAACTCACACAGTGTGAGATGGTGACAGACCTGTGGGGACTCTCAGATGCTTTGTCTGGGGTGGGATTCCTGGACTTGGAGAAGGTTTAACTGCTTCAGAGCAAGGGGCTGGGCCTCAGGAAGCAGGCTACTGTGGGCTTGGTGCCTGGGCTCCCTTTTCTTCCAGGAAAGGTTCCACTTTGTAGCTTTTAGGAACTTAAAATGAAGGTTAGATTCCCCTCCGGACCTCTAGAGCAGGGTGTTCTCATGCTACAGGCCTCCCAGGCCCTGTTGAGGGTCAGGACCATTCTCATTTCACTGGTGAAGATCCTGTGGCTCAAGGTCACACAGAAGTCAGTGAAGTAGAGCCCAGGGGTTAAGTCAGTACTCAGGCATAGCAGACTCTTACCTTCCCCGTATACACTTAGTCCCATAGAGGCTTCTAGAACTTTCTCACTATCAGAGGTCTGAGCTCTGCCAGGAGATGGTAGAGCAGGCTGGGGAACTGCTGTGACATTCCCCCTGGGGATCCAAGGACAAGGCTTTGAGGGTAAGCAGAGTAAAAGGGTAAGCAGCAAGCCCTTGTTCACGTCCTAACTCAGTGTTTACTGGGGGTAGCGGGAGGCAGAAAGAAGAATGTGCCCCACCTTCCTCCCAGAATTACAAAATTCTTGTTAGGTCTTTAAATTTTATGTAAATTCTTTTTTTAAGGTGGGAATCATATTTTAATTAGAAGTGGTGTCAAAGGAGGGCTAGATTAATTATAGAAATCCTGAGTTCCAGGTGGTTCCAATTTTCACAGCAGGGCACCAGGGCCTATATTTGTAAATGTTTTTTTTTTATTAAAATCATACCTAGTGTATTTTAGGGGCACTGAGGTACACTCCTTGTGGCTCCAAGGATACTGTACTCAGGAATTTGAGGTTATGATTTTGTTATGGAGAAGCAAGTCCCCTGTCACTGAAATGAAACTTTTGTAGCTGGGGTGGGGGTGGGGAGTGGGGGGCAGGTGATGGAAGTGAAGGTCACAGCCGGAAAAAAAAATAGCCATGGGGGAGGGGAATGGAAATGGAGGACGGGTTCAGGGTTCAAGACCAGTGTGAGACCTCACCTGGGTCACACTGAATCCTATAGGGGACCCTAGATTGGCCGAAGGGAGGAGATCAATGATGCCTTTGTCTGTTAGGGGTTCAGGGGAGCAGATCTGGACAACTGCATCCTGATTTGGAGGCATGGATGGGCTCTAGTCCTGGGTGGGGAGAACTGGGTCCTGAGCTCTTGAAAATTAGTTACCCATCAGTTTTGATGTCCTCAGTCAGGGAAGAGAGATTCTGAACGTGGACTCTTTACCAGGGGCATAGCACCGTCACCTCTGTGCCTTCCTATGTCGAGTGGCCAGGCCAAAGGAGCCAAAAGTGCATTAGTAGGGGCACCAGATGTTTGCCCTGGGGGAAAAGGACATCTGACCTAACTTTTGAAGGAAACAGCATGAGGTCCCAAAGGCTGCATGTGCGCACACCTGTGTGTGTGTGTGTGTGTGTGTGTGTGTCCATGTGCAAGTGTTCCCTTGGTTACTTCTGTGGGTATTCTGTGGGGAAGGGCCACAGACAGAGCTCCCCTCAGACTGGATCATAGGAAAGAGGAGGTAGTTTCCTTCACCCTATCCAGGGTCAGGGTGCTCTCATGGGGCCTACCAGAATCCCCCCTCATGCTTGACTTTGGGGGAAGAAGGGACCAGGGGTCTGGTCAGGGAGCATATTGCTGGTTTAGACTATACTGTTGCCTCTGGTTAAAAAGCCTATCTTCTTCTCCTCCTGTCCTTCGAAGCCCAGCTCCTCGTGGAGACAGATACCTTTGGGAGTCAAGTCCGGATCAAGGGCAAGGAGACAGAGTTCTACCTGTGCATGAACCGAAAAGGCAAGCTTGTGGGGAAGGTGAGTAGTGACGTCCTGGGCTCCTGGGGTCCGATTCAGCCAGCTCTGGAAAGCCGGCAGAGCACACCCAGGGCCCTGTTGATCTTACTTGGAACACAGGTGTAGTGTGTATGTGGATGGGGGAGCATCACCTGATGGCCTCTCTTCCTGTTACCATGTATTTTGTTTTGGTCCCTGAAATAATCAGGTCTATTTATGGTTGCCACTTGGAGCCAGGAGCCCTGGGTTCTGATGGGGAAGGATGTGGAGTTCTGGGACAGCCAGCTCATGTGCTCCTGATGTCTGGGAACAGGGAACCTGCAGCCCAAGGGCTGTGACTGAGGGATCATCATAATACTCACCAGGGGTTCCCAACATCAGCGGCAGCCGCCCCACCCGCCCNCCCGCCGTGCCTCCTCCAGCTCCGAAAGCAGTTGCCCCTCAACTGGGCCCACGGTTCTAGTGGTTCAGGAAGATTTTATTACTTTGGAACAGGCCAGAAAGCTGCATGTATGTTAGTATGTGCACATACATGTGTGTGTGCATGTATGTGCTTGCGTTTGCATACATGTGCATGCATATGTGTGCATTTGTGTGTACGTACACTCACTTGCCGGGCTTGAATACTCCCTGAAGGCTGCCTTTCATCTCTTCATATCCTCATGTGCTTGTTCATGGAGGTACTGAGTATGTTTTTCCCAAAGGTTCAGGAGGAACTTGTCACTCACCGTAGCTCTATTGCTAAGTCATCTCTCTGTCCTCTGCTCTTTGTAAGGACTCTCTCTGCTTCTATACTGAACAGAGAGTGAAGTCAGTAGGGACAGGTGGCATGGGAAATGGGCCGCTGCTTAGGAAATGGTGCTGGGAAAGTTGATTTCATTATACTCAAGATAACGGGAGAATGGTCAATCCTGTTGAAGTGGTATTTGATTTCTTGAGCTCTGCTCTTTGGTCCCTTATCCCTGGGTTGAGGACCAAGGAAATGTCACATAAATAATAACTGTTTCCTTTAATTGAGCACCTACTATCTCCCAGACATTGGGCAAAAAAAAAAAAAAAAAAAAACTGCAGATAATTTTGGCACCACTACCATTCCATTTCACAGGTGGGAAAGCTGAGGGTTGGCCACATTCTTGGGCACTTGTCCCACGTCCCATACTAGAGCTAGGCGGGGATTCAAAGCCGGGTTTGGAAGGGAAAGATTCCAGCCACACACCCATACCAACCCAAACTGCAAAATAATAGTAATCCGCAGAGCGTCGGATGCCTAGGAGTGGTTTCAATTAGTGATTCACTTTCCGCCGTCGCAGGCCGGTCGGTGAGGGGGTCCCTCAGCGGCTGGGACGGCGGGCAGGGGCGGGTGTCTGGTCCCCTGGCCTGGCCCGTCCCCGTCTTGGCCAGCAGTTTCCTGCGGCGGCTGCCCAGCCCCGCGTCAGGCGCTTTGTTCTCCTGCCCGCCTGGGCCTCCTCCCAGACCAACCTGCTTTGAGTTTGAGACTCGCTTTTCCCCTTTGCTCCCTCTGTGCTCTGTGCCCCCGCGCGCGCAGTCCGGTGCCGCCTCGTGCCGCCTCCTGCCTGCGCTCTTCCCGGCATCCTGACCCCCAGGAGTGCCATGGCGGGGTCAGGAGAGCGCCCAGTCCCCTCTGGCTGCAGCCCCCGCCGCCTCCTGCCGGCTGGCCGCTGAGTCACCGCTTCCAAGGGAGCCGGCTCCGATTTCCTGCCCCCTTGCCCTCTCTCCGGTCATTAATATTGGTGACGGTTCAGCTGGCTCGAGGCACAGCGGCGAAGCGGGCCCTATCCCCTGCCTCCACCTCTGCACCCTCCTTCCAGCCCAGCTGCCTTGGCCACCCTTCTGGACCCAGAGGCTTAGCGGCCCCCATCTCTGTGCTGGGTGGGGTGGGAATGTGCTTTTGGTAGGCTGTCGATGGCCCCTCCCTGCTCATCCAGACTGTGGGGAGTCCCCTCTTTGATGGCTGGGTGTGTCCCTCCTGTACAACCTGGGCTTTCTACATATTGCTGCCCCAACCTTCATCGCCTGCCTGGGAAGCTTCAGGCTCCAACTGATCTATCTTCTCTTCCTCGCTGGACCAGTTTAGGGCTCAGTTTGGGTTCTCTGGGCCGCTCACACCATCTCCGAGATGTGGACTTAGGGCTTCAAGCATGAGCCATTCCAGCCCTGTCCTGCTCTCTCCATGGACCCTTCTTCTTGGCTCACCTTCAGTGGTCTCTAGATTTAGCTAGCTCACTGTCCTCCCTCAGCTGTCTATGCCCCACCCCCACCCTGCAGACCCCACTTGCTCACCTGGATGTCACTCTTTGTCCTTAGGTCTGCACTCTCCTCCCAATCAGGAGCTCATGAAGAACCTGAGGTGTGCAAAAGCAACAGAGGACATTGATTGGCTCTTGCTCTCTGAGCCTGCTGTAGGAATGATGCCAGGGGGATTGTTACCCTGTCTCAGTCTCACTGAGCCTTGGGGCTTTGTCTGTAAGGGAGACTCATGCTGGCATTTAAGCAGGCTCTGCCTGACTGTCTCTTCCTCCTTCCCCTGTGAAGATAGGTTTATTTTACTTTATTTTATTTATTTTTTTGAGACATGGTCTCCTCCAGCCAAGGCTATTCTGGGACTCTGGAATTCCCTATGTAGCCAAGGAGGACCGTAGGTTCCTGACTCTCCTACCTCTACCTGAGTGCAGACTGGGGGCATGTACAACACCCCTGATTCTTGTGGTGCTGAGAATGCACCCAGAGTTCTGTGCGTGTCAGGTAGGCACTATATGGACTGAGCTACACCCCCAGCCTGGAGACAGGACTTGGTATCACTTCTGCACCCATGGCAACTCTGGCCTCTGCTGCCTTAGATGGAATACCTTAGCAGGTATTTCCTCTTTCCTGGTTATAGGTGCCAGCCTTGAATATCTCTGGCCAGTGCTCATTGGACCCTGAAAACAGCTATTTCAGATGCACTAGCCATTGACTGGAGCCATTCATTCCCTCTATCTGTCTTGGAGCCCTGCATGCTCTGACCTGCTCCTGGCCACTTCTCTCAACCATATCCAGAAGGTAGCACAGTCCAGAAAGAATTCCTGAGCATCTATCATATGCTAATCAGAATTTCCTCATCTGTCCCTTCCTGTCTTTACAGGAGCACTAGAGCTGCAGAGTCACTGCAGGCGATTAAGACGAGTTTAGTTGCAAGTTATTGAAAACTCAGTGTCTTCAGCAGAAGGGGATTCCCGCCGCCCCCCCCCCCCCCAAAGAGCTAAAAACCATCTCTCTAGGCTTTAGGTGACGTGTCATCTAGTGATGACATCAGGATTCAGGTCACATGGAAGGACTGTGACTCTCTTAGGAAGTAAGGAGGCGGGAGGTGGGAGTGAGAGGGAGGACTGATTTCCATTAACTTCCAAGGTTCTGGAGTGATATAGGTTGCTCTCTAAAAACTGATGCCCCTGGTTGTCTTGACCAGCAGAGTCAGAAGTTCTGAGGTGGGGCCCCAGCATTGATTTTTTTAAAAAAAATATAATTGTAGGTGAATTAAGGTCATAGAAGGAGTCAGAAACAGAGACAAGGGTCAAACTCAGGTGCACCCTTAGCCTTTCTGGCTGCAACCATGCTGGAAACTCTGCTCCTCAGAGGATCCGCCACTGGTCCCCAAGAGCCCCTCTGTGTCTTGGGGTGTTGGGATCAGCCCAGAGTCCTCTGAAGTAAAGGTAGATATGTACTGAGCCTTTGTGCTCTGTCTGTGCTACATTGTTGCATACCCAACTTTTACTTTGTGCCCAATTACTTCTTATCCACAGTGACTATTTGGGAGGTGAGGAGTTTTGGGGGAGGGGCATCACTCACCCTGCCTCTTCTCTGCTCCCCATGGATTTCTCTAGAACTGGACGTGAGACAAGTGTGTTAGGAGCCATTTTCCAGTGCCATGACCTTGGGCAAGCCCATTTGTCTCTTTTAGCTGTTTCCTTTCTCTAGGTAGAGTTGCTCTCAGTCAAGTAAGGTGAAATGACATAACAGACATGGGAATGTCTGACCTGTGGTCAGCAATCAGTAAATACTGAATGAAAGAGTAGGGAGACCAAGTGGGGGTAAGGAGAGGAGTGGGTAGCCAGAGATTTCCAGAGATTGAGTGTGTAGACCAGGAAAATTCTAACCACAAATGTTCTATACATGTCTACATTTACTTCAGAGGGCTGGGAAGCTGGGCTCTGGACTGGTTCCGACATCTGAGGACACAGGTCTTGGGACCCAGTGGTGAAGCCTGTAGTGAGCAGAGATTCTCCACCATGAACTCAGTCAGAAAGGCTGCAAGACTAACAGAGGGCACCTGAGTTTGCCTCTTGAGGGAAGGGAAGGACCTGCCCAGAGCGAGAAGAGGCAGTCATAGGATACTTCCTACGGCAGTTACAGAGCTAAGCTTTGAAGGGCAGACTCAAAATAGTGTTGTCTAGCTTTTGTTCAGGTTGCTTTGACTCATGCAGAGTTGGATGAGGAACTTCTAGACCTTTCCATGAGAGAGCAAGAGAGACCCAGAGCCCAGAGGTCTCTCACCTCAACCTGCCGTACACATGTTTTCTGCCTTCCTTTCTAATGGTCTAACTGCAATGTCTACCCAGGCTGTCATCTGGGTATCATGTGTGTCTTGAACCTGCCTCTGTCCTCCAACCGTCTGGAAAGACGGCATTTCCCAGCCTTTTTCTGCAGAGTTCAGCACTCTGTCTGCAGGGAGTAAGCTTGCCCTCCTCTCAAAGGTAAATGTCCCTGGAAGCCCGGGTCAGTTTTCCACTTCAAACAAAAGGCTGGAACCCACACCTCAGTCTCCACACATAGCCAGACCGCTGGGCTTCCAACTTGGCTGGGCAGCAGTCCGGAACGAGGAGTGGGCCCGGCCTAAATTTGGAGATGTTCACTGGAAACTTGTGCTGCTAGGTCAGCCCGTCCAACTCTGTGTTTCCCACTCTCTCCCGTCCAACAATCGATGTTGCAGAAGGAGGCTGCAAGCCGTCTCCTATTGTCTTTTGTTCAGGGCAGTCTCAACAGAGCCATGTGCTCTTGAGGAACAACCTGGAGAGGTCCCCCCCCCCCCTTGTGTCAGACTCTTTTCCGAGTCATTCCTTGTGGGTCTCTGTGACGCAGAAATCATTGTATTCTTTTGCCTGGTGAAGAATCTGAGGTTTGGAGCAAGGGATTGGCCAGCCTGAGGTCACAGGATGTGCTAGAGTTCATTTGGCTCTTGACTCGAGTCAGTGCCCTTTTCCCACCCTTTTCCCAGCATATCTAGTCTCTCAAGACATCTGCTCCGCAACCCGAGACCGCACAGTCCCCTTACACATGCTGCCTGTGGAGTTTGGCTACGCTACCTCTTATTTTTGAAGGCTCCTGGCTTGCTTCATACCAAGTATTAAAGCATGCCACATCCCACACGGAGTGTAGTTTGTGTTGAACTGTGTCGCAGAAGAGTTGAGTAGCTGACTGAATGTCAGCTTTTGGGCAGATCTGCCAGGACCTGTTTCTCTTACAAATGATAGATTAAAACATCAGCTGAGTTAAAGGAAATGAGACATCGTTGGCCGGTATGGTGGTGAGGTAACGTGAACTGCAGATGCAGCTGGATCCAGAGCCCAAGCGATGTGACCAGGGCTTGGTTGTGTCTTTCATTCCCCAGCTTGGCTTGGCTTGGCTTTCTTGGGACTGGCATCACTGCACAGCAGCATTTCCCTTCGTGTTGGTAAAATGGCTGCCCTCATTTCAGCCTTACAGATACCTCGAGTTTAAACCCATTTTCTTTTTTGTTTGTTTTGGGCACTGGCAGTTGGACTCACATAGCACACTGATTGGTGAGCTTGGGTCACATGTCTGGGAGGGGTTACTATTTGATTGGCTAGATCCAGGTCTCTTGCTCAAGTAGGGATGATGCAGAGCCTACTAAGGATGAAGTGGACTTCGCAAGACAGTGGAACTCTGCTCCCTGGGCAGAGGATGGAAGAAGATGTAGGGACCTAAAACAGAAGACTCTGCATATCAGGAAGTAGAGATTAGGACCGGCCTGCTGTGCTGTCCCAGCTTGCCCTGTCCCAAGTGCCCTGTGCCCTCTCCACGGAACTTTACTCCTCCAATTTCTTTTTCCTTTTATTTTCTCTTCTTGACAAAGGCTCCCCGCTGGGCTCTGGCTGGACTTCTAAATCTTCTCCTAGGCCTAGCTCCACAATGCTTGTGAAGTGCAATTTAAGCAGAACTCTCCTTGGTGTCTGATCGCCCACTATGTCCACCAGGCATGCCCGCTCGTGCCTGTCTTCATCCCCTTCCCCTGGCGCTTCCTTCAGTCTTGTGCCTTCCCTGTCTGTGGCTGTAGAGTACATTTGCCGATGCTGTGAGGTTGGGAGCTGAGCAAAGCCTTCCTAGACCTGGTTGGGAGGGGGGTGGGTTACCTGGATGCAGCGGGCCCAGTACCCAGCCATCACTGTGGTTGTCAGTAATGCTTGCTGTGGCACATGTCACCAGGATCATTGACGCGACTTTCTCTGACGCCCTCCCCCCCCCTCTCTCTCTCTCTCTTGTAGCCTGATGGTACTAGCAAGGAGTGCGTGTTCATTGAGAAGGTTCTAGAAAACAACTACACGGCCCTGATGTCTGCCAAGTACTCTGGCTGGTACGTGGGCTTCACCAAGAAGGGGCGGCCTCGCAAGGGTCCCAAGACCCGCGAGAACCAGCAAGATGTACACTTCATGAAGCGTTACCCCAAGGGCCAGGCTGAACTGCAGAAGCCCTTCAAGTACACCACAGTCACCAAGCGATCCCGGCGGATCCGCCCCACTCACCCCGGCTAGGTCCGGCCACACTCACCCCCAGAGAACTACATCAGAGGAATATTTTTACATGAAAAAATAAGGAAGAATCTCTATTTTTGTACATTGTGTTTAAAAGAAGACAAAAACTGAACCTAAAGTCTTGGGGGGAGGGGCGATAGGATTCTACTGTTGACCTGAACCCCATGACAAAGGACTCACACAAGGGGACCGCTGTCAATCCACAGGTGCTTGCCTCTTTCTTGGAGGTGACAATTCAAAACTCATCCCCAGAGGAGGACTTGAACGAGGAAACTGCGAGAAACCAAAGTCCTTTACCCCCAAAGGTTCTGAAAGCAAANAAAANAAAAANAAAAANAAAAAAAAAAAAAAAAAAAAAAAAAAAAAAAAAAGGAAAGTAGTGCCCCACCCCCACCCCTCTCCCTGCCCTGGACTCCAACAAGAATCGCTCTCTGGTTTGCAGTCATTTATTTATTGTCCACTGCAAGCTGTCCCGAGACACCGCGCAGGGAAGGCGCCCTTGAGAATTCTCCGCGCCTCGACCTTCCGACGACAGACGCCTCGTCCAATCATGGTGGCCTGCCTTGCCCTCAGTTCTGGAGGGCGCTGCTGCTGTGGACCTTCCGTGACTCACGTGACCTAGTACACCAATGATAAGGGAATATTTTAAAACCAGCTATATTATATATATTATATATATAAGCTATTTATTTCACCTCTCTGTATATTGCAGTCTCATGAACCAAGTATTACTGCCTCAACAATTAAGATCAACCCACAAATTATTTAAAAAACAAAAACAACAACAACAACAACAACAAAAAAAAAAACCCGGTGAGAGTGTGGTGGCTGGGGACGGGTCCCCGCAGGGCAGTTTCTTGTGCTTCTTTCCTCTTGGTGTTTGTGTGAAGCTGGGGCCATTATCATTCATTTGCTCTTCATTCAACACGGTAGCTGTGTGCTGGGGCATACTATTCTTTTTTTATTATTATTATTATTAGATATTTTGGGGCACACTATTCTAAGTATTGAGCAGGCAACTCAGAGCAGATGAGAACCGCATCCTCAGAGAAATTAGGTTTCCATTGTCCCTGCTAAAGCAATAGACTCAGCCATTCGTTCCTAAGCCTTTAGAGTCTGGGCCCACAGGGAACTTCACCCTTAGTGACTCAGGTCTAGTGCTTCATTGATGTGTTTATCCATTCACTCTTGCTAAGGGCTGGGAATCCATCACAATCAATGAGTTCCACGGTGTTTGGTCAAGCTGAGGCTGGAGCTTTCACATCTGTTCCATCCCCGAGTTTCCTATGCCGAGAACAAGAGTTCTGGTGACTTGGGAGGGGCCCTCCTTCCAGGGTGACTCCAGGGTTTTGTTTGGAAGCAGGCAAGGCTCCTGGCAGCCCTTTCCCTGGGGCACAGGAGGGGACATGTGACGTGTGCAGCCACCCCCTTTCCATCCTCTGCCTTCAGGTAACTGTCTCTGGAAAGTGAGGGGACCCTGAATCTCTGTTTTGTCACCCTCTCTTCCTGCACAGACCGGCTGGAGGGGGTTTGGAAGGGAAGGCTTCTGGCCCTGGAAGGCTTTGGGTGGCTTCTGAAAGCTTGCCCTGAACCCTGGACGAGCAAATCTGCATTGTGATCTGCCCCCTACCCTCACATGCCACCCCTACCCACCCCCACCTCTGTCCTCAGTCCTGCAACTTGGTTCTCCCTCCTGCCAGGCATAGCCTATGTTCTTGAAACTTTGTGAAGCTCTCTAAGTGCCCTGTGGATGGTAAAATTCTGTAGTTGCCCCATTTCTAGATGATGTACTGAGGCTAAGAAACAAAACTGCTTGGCCAAGATCATTCAGTAAGACAAAAGCAGGGCAGGCATCTTCCCAGCCCATGGCCTCCCCCACACTTGATAGAGCGATACTCCCAGGTTCAACAAATCACCGATTTGCCCAAGGCTTCGGTGAAAACCCCAGTGTGCGGGGCTAGGAGTTACTAGGGAAGCATTTGGCAGGTCACAATCTCTCTCTCATGGATGCCTCGTGGAAGAAAAAGAGGGAAAGGGCGAAAGGCCCGGAGTCCTCTGATCCCCTCAAGGGTGTACTGCTGGGGCCTCCCATAAGCCTCTGCCTTTCCTAGTAATGTTCTCTCTGCCCTGCCCCCAGCCCCAAACTTAACATATGACTTTTGAGAGCCCCTATGCAAACCTCACCCTTCTGTCCCTGTCCCCTCCCTCTATTCTTTTATTGTTCTGAAAACAACCACAAGAAATGGATGCTCGGAACCATAATTCAGTCATGCGTTTACCCGTTCATTCAACCAGCTAAGACTCTTGGCTGGCTGCTGCTGTCCTAGAACCTGGTCACAGCAGTGAGCTGAGCAGTCTCCTTAGGCTGAGGAAACGGCTCAGGATTAAAGAGTTTGCTGGGATAAGCATGGAGATCTGAGTTCACCTCTCCAGCACTCAAATAAAAGCTGGGCATGGCAGTACCCGGGAAGGGGACACAGGCAGACCAGGTTCAAGAGAAGGGACTGTCTCAAAAAGTAAGGTGCGGAGCAATAGAGGAAGACCTGACTCTGATCTCTGGCCTCCATACGAACACACACGGGTGTGTGCACCTGCATATGTAACATCCATGCGTAGCACACACAGCACACACGAGTGTGAACTATGGCACCAGGCAATGGGGAACCACAGAGAAGAGTGGAGAAGGCGAGAGGGACAGAGTGGGTGTTATTTCAGATTAGGCAGACGGGGCCTCTGGGAGGGATTTGAGGGCAGGGCAGAAGGTGCGCATGCACACCAAAGGGAAGAGCATTTCTGGCAGAGGGAAAAGGGGACGTGAAACCATGAGCCCCGTCATGGAATAAGAAGGAACTTGGGGTCAAGAAGACTAACAGAGTCAGGTCCTGGTTTCTGTTTGGGCTGAGACAGGCAAGGGCCTTTTGCTTCAAAGAGAATGGCAGACTCTAGCCTTAAAGCCGCTCTAGAGCAACCTGGGCTCCCACTGACTGCGATCGTCCAACAATAGGATTCATGAGAAGGCTCAGGCCTCCAAGCTTGGCCCCTGGGCTGCACTGCCTCTGTTCCTGGGGCAGTAGGTCTGAGGTGGGAAGATGCAGGCAGATGTGGCCCAGCTTCTTTTTTGCTCTAGACAGCACGTTTGGTGTATTTCCTGAGTTAGGAGAAAAATGTGAATGATAAGCATAGCAGGCTGGCGGGAAGACTTCCCTGCCACGGATGATGTCTTCTTAGGAACGCTCACTCTTGGACGGAGGCAGGACGGGCTTCCACAGCACAGCTGTGCAGAGAGCCCCGGGAATCACACTCACCACGGCCACAGCTCAAGCTGTGTGCCACGACCCACTCCAAGCTGCCTTTTTGCTGGGCATTGCTAATTATACGTTGTAGATCTAGATCAGAGAGGAGTTTATGGCTTGAGAGTGCACAGCTAGGAACCAGAAGCTAGGATTTGAGTCCAGCCCTGACCATTTCTAATGCCGTAGCTTGACTGGAAGTCTGGGTGCTTGGAGGTGCCTGCGCATCTCCTGGTCTCTGATTTGGCTTTTGTGGAGAGCAGAGGAAGCTTTGAATTTATGAGGCCTTCAAGTGGATGTGTGTTGGTGATATGAGCCAGCTATGTCAAAGACAAAAGCCTTAGACCTCTGGGAGAATGGCAAAGCCTTCCCTTGGGTAAAGCTCAGAGGCAAAGCCTTCCTTTGGTATGAGTGTGGAGGTTGATAGCGTGTGCAGAAAATGTCCACTGTAGCTTTCTCTCCCCGGATGTTTAAAGCCTGAAGACTGCCCGTATATATAGAGACTGTCGAGAGAGAGAGAGAGAGAGAGAGAGAGAGAGAGAGAGAGAGAGAGAGAGAGAGAGAGAGAG
>NC_034603.1:2045982-2053265 GCF_900095145.1 Mus pahari | reverse complement strand
AGAGAGAGAGAGAGAGAGAGAGAGAGAGAGAGAGAGAGATACTGCCCCATACAGAGATCAGCTAACTTGCCTCCCTCTTTTACTGTACATAATAAACACACAGAGAGCTTCCAGAGTGCCACAGCGTCTCCATCCAAGACTCCAGACTAACCTATCCCAGCTTTTCTCTTGTGTCTCTGTGTGCTCAGCATTCCCCTGTTAAGTCACTCTCTGGAACCCTGATGGCTGCAGTAAGCCTTGGTGCTCCGCATGTTCCTTCCCACTCAATGGAGCAAAGAGATGCAAACCCCATCTCCAGTCTTGACTCGTTGGCCCTGCCTGGCAGTGTGGCCTTAGGCAAATCATGTCAGAGTGGGAGGGGCTTCTTTAGGGGACACTGTCTCATTGCCCTACTCGGAAAGTGGGGATTTGTGGCTGGGCATTGGAGAGGGTACAAAGGGGTCTGGACACAGTATTTCAAGATGAGGGCAGGAGGTATGGAGGAACACTAAATCTGGAATAGAGTGAGTTTGGGGACAAGGTGCTTTCTACATCCACCCAGGAGTGCTGTGCTGATGAAGTCCCCCTGCTCGCTCTGCAGCAGCACACGTCTGGTTCTGACCAGCTCCAGCAGAGCTGTTGGCATCTCAGCTATTAACCGACCAAGGCATCACAGTGTCTCCTTTGTAGACAGGAAAACAGACCAGAGTAGAAAAGTATTGTTTCCCGGACCCATGTAAGGAAATGACCGAGCTGAGATTTGAACCCATTTCCCTGATCCCATGTCTTGCTTCCAGGCTTCTTCCCGTCCCCCACCTGTGTAGGGAGTGGGGCTGGGGATAGAACCCAAAGCCTGGGGCAGGAACCTGGGCTGCCAACCGTGGTTGTGAAGCTTAGGGCTTGAGCTGGAAGCCAAGGCTGCTCTCCTGAGTCTGGGGTCAGCTGGAGCCTTGCCAGGTCAGACCAGGAACCCCGGGGCTTAGACTCCCTGCAAGCAGGCAGGGAATGGGGCTTCCAGAGAAATGGTAGTGAATTAGGTGCTAAAGATGTCCAGGCACTGCCCCAACCAGGCAATTAGCTCAAGGTCTGAGGCAGACATTAGGCAGCATTGGGGACCAGGTGGCTGCCAGGCTCAGCTCTGTGTGCTGTCCTGAGACAGAACTCGCCTGGCCTGGCTGAAGTTTCCAGCTCTGGCCAGGAGGGAAGGTGGCAGGTAGCCTTGGGTGTGGCCCCCTGCAGGGAAAGCCAGTTATTCAGCAGGCATTCCCTCTCTTTGGGCAGAGTGCAGGCCTAATGAGCTCTTTTTGAATTTCTGTCCGCTGCACTGCGGAGGGGGGCTCCCAGTCCCGTCTGCAGCTGAGGGCGTGTTTGGTCTGCTTTGTGCAGGCTGAGGTGTCATCACGCTGCAGCGTCTTCATGTGGCCCTCTCCTACTTTTCTCATTTCTTTCTTTCCAGCTCTCCAAGTTACTTCTTACCAACAAAGAAGTAGGTGCTGGAAGGGGAGCTTGCTCACTGGAGGTCTTTTGTTTGATGTCCCAACCCCTGCATGTGTTTATTAAGCCAGAGATCCACCTTTCCCTCCCACGACAAGTTGGTGGCTTTCCTGCTTTACCTAAGGATAGGAGATCAGAGAGGCAAAGAGGCTTGCCCAGAGTCACACAGTTGTTAAAGGGGGTTTGGGATAGGGGCTGTAAGGTTGGGGGGGGGGGACGGGGATAGGGATAGGGACAGGGCGGTGGGGACAACACAACAAGGGACAGGGACAAGACATGGGAGGGGACACCACAGGATTTGAACTAAATGTCTATTAGGGTAAAGAACCTTAGCTCTTCCCCCACACTTCCACTCCTGACCTTGTGATGTTTGAGATTCCTTGGACTCCAGGTGCTAGAAACACAGGAAGGCAAAGCCCAGAAAGAACTTCATTAGTATGTATGATATAAAAGTAAGCTGGTATCCGGCTTCAGGTGGAGCTCCATCCTGCTGTGCCTCCTTGAGTCTCAAGAAGAGGTTTCTCGTCCTCCCTATCTTCCGTCCAACTTCACTATTCTTAGAGGCTCCATTGAAAGTCCTGCTGACTCTGGTCAGATGAACCTCCATCACGCACATTTTCACACCAGTCACCGGGGACACAGGAGCTGAGGTAGCCAGGACTAGATCCAGATTGGGATGGGGAAAGCCAGTTCCACTCAGCTACGATCTCTGAAAGTGGAACTGGTGGGCCACAGAGTGATCTACCAGGAGAAGAGCCAGCTCTTGCCTGGGGTCCTTTCCTCGGGGCCCATTGGCCGCCTGGATCCACCCAACACGCTCCTTCAGAAAGCCTGGGGACCCTTCTTGGATGTGCACTGCTCACAAGTTCCAAGGACCCTGACACTGCAGGTTAACACTTTTCTCTTTTACCCTCGTTGCATGTTCCTGTGCCATGTGGGATGTGTCCCCATGCCAGGCCTTCAACTTAGGATGCACCCACCACGTGATGCTCTCCAAGAGGCCCAGAGACATAGGAGTCTCTTGGAAACTGACCCACAGATCTCCATCCTCAGTACTGTGTCCTAGCTTGGCCTCCTGTGCACCGATAGGATCTTTTTCCCTCCCCTCCTTTTCTCCACTTCCCCAGAGAAGGTTAGGGTTAGGCCTCTATGGTTGCTCTTTGGACCTTGCCCTGGGCTGTGGAGAATTTTAGAGCATGGAATCCACAGGTAGGGATGCTAAGTCACAATACCTTATCCTGTGGGAGGGAGCTATGCCTTCCCTGCCTGGTACCCATCAGCTGTAAAAAGACAAATTAGGGCTTGTGTCTTGGCTAGTTGGCTGTTCTGAGTGTGGGCATAGCTGGGGTTAGGAGTGGCAGCAGTTTTGTTTTGACTGTCTCTTGTTCTCCAAATCTTGCTTTGCATTGCACTCAGTGGTCGTACAGGGTCTCCTTATAGGGAGAGGAATATGGATGGTAGGAGAAGCTTGTTTCAGAAGACACAAACTCAAGGTTAAGCATCCAGTTATCTATCTGCCTGTTCATTTATCCATTAGTACTTAGTACTAATTTTGCCCATTAGTACTTCTGCCTTTTCTGTGCACCTGTCCATCCACGCATCTGTCCATACATCTGTCCATCCATCCACCTGTCCACCCACGCATCTGTCCATTCATGCTTCTGGCCGTCATCTGTCCACTCATGCATTTGTCCATCCATGCATCTGTCCATGCACCTGTCTACCCATGCATCTATCTATCCACCTGTTGCACATATCTGTCCATCCATCCACCTGTCCACCCATGCATCTGTCCATCTATGTATCTGCCCATTCACCTTTTCATCCATGTATCTGTCCATCCACCTGTCCACCAGTTGGTGCCCACACACAGATAAGCAATCTTGAACATTCTTCTGGTCACTGGCCTCTTGCTTGTCTTCCACACAGTCACTTAGGAGGACTCTGTGGGGGACACCTGGGGACACAGCAGTTTCTAAGGCTCTGTCTCCTTGCTCTCTTCCTCTCCTCTGTTAGAACTCTGCACTGGGCTCCCTGGAATCTAAAAGTGAGTGTCACACATGCTGCCGAGTAGCAAGCCAGTCAATAGCAACCATAGGGTGTCTATATATGTATGCACATGTATGTCATATTTATTTATACATGTATGTGTTTATATGTGTTGCACATATGTGTGCATGTATATGTATATGAGTGGGTAATGTTTATCTGCTCAGACCTTCCAGGCCTATGGCAACAGGTTCTCTTGGAATTAGTGTTTCTGATATTTTACATGGCTTCCATGGGAGGTGCCATGTCTTCAGACAAGGCTCTCTGCCCCTCTGTTGTTGGCTGGTCCTAAGTTTGCACCCAAAAAGGGTACCTCTACCCCTGAAGGCAGGGCCAGGAAGCACAGGGCAGCCAACTCTCTGCCTCACAAGGGACTGGAAGCTGCAGTGTGGAAGGAGGAAGGGTGACTGGCAAACAGGGTGTGCAGTTGACAGAGTCTTGCTTGATGAAACCCGGAATGCAATTCTTGATGAGGCATCTGTAAGCTGAGAGTCGTTTCTTCACCAATCAAATGACTAAGGTTGGAAAATGACCTTACCTTTGGCACGGTCCTCTTAAACACCTTATTCAACACAGTCATTAGCAATGGACACACAGGCCTTAGGTCTGTAAGTCCTGCTGGGTTACAACTCACTTAACACGTTCCTCTTTCCCTAAAGCAGACTCTTGAGCTCTGGGTCCTTATGCTAGGGACTATTTTAAACAGCAAAATCACCAACTGAAGGCAAAAATGCACAAAGTCTGCCCAGATGGGTCTCTGAAAGATACTTTGTTTCTAGCAGGAGAAGGGAGAGAAGGCAAGGACTAACCTTGTTTGATGTTGGCTGGAAATGTTTGCAAGGGTGACCTAAACATTTACAGTTCTTTGTGCGTGTCTATATCTGTCAGGGCCTCTAGAGGGACAGACCCAAAAGAATGAATACATACTGTAAAGGGAATTTAGATGCTCACAGTGTAGTCTAGCAATGGCCGCCTGAACACTGGAGAGGCTGAGAACTTGCTCAGTCCACAAGGCTGGGTACCTCAGCAGCCCCAGCCTGCTGCGGAAGGCCTGGAGCTACCTGGAAACTGCTGGTCTTCAGTCTATACTGGAAAGCCCAAGAAACTAAGGCCTAATGTCAATGGAGGATGACAGCAGCAGCAAAAGCAGCAATGACATAGATGCACTCATTAGCAAGACGTAAAGGTAGGCAGGCAAGAAGCCTGGCTTTTCCCTTCCTTCCTTCCTTCCTCCCTTCCTTCCTTCCTTCCTTCCTTCCTTCCTTCCTTCCTTCCTTCCTTCCTTCCTTCCTTCCTGGGAATGTCCTCATACATCTACCCAGAGCCTGGATCTTTTACTTGATTCCAGATCCAGTCAAGTTGAAAATCAATACTAAGTAACCACAGTGTACATGACTGCCTGTCAAAGGGCTGCATTGATTTGGACACTGTAAATACATTAGTAAGTAGGCAAATCTTAAGTCATAGAATCAATCAATCAGCTTATCTGTTATCCAACTATTAACCATCTTTGTCGTCTGTTTATTACCAATTTGTCTATATACCTGTCTCCTACCTGTTCATCCATCCGTCCATTTTCCCCTCAGCTCTGTGGCGTATCATTCATCAGTCTCCAGCTCTGTCTCCCTGTCCTGGCTAGAACTTCCATTTGATTATAGGACTATTCCAATAGTCCTATCCATGCATACATACATGCAACAAACATTTATATATACACATATGCACACATGTATACACACAGATTTGCAAATATGCACATACATACACATAAATGCACATATGAGTTCACACGTCTGCTAAATTCTTATTACACATGTTTTTGCACCTCCACATGCTACCTGTATCATCACCAACTAGTTTTTTTTCTGTCATAGATTCACAACTTTTTGTTCCCTCCTAGGTCGATTGATTGTAGTTTTGCAGTGTGATGATCCCTTCTGGTCTTGTATCTAAAGCACACAGCAGGTCCTTGGAGAACTCAAGTTCCTTCCTTGATGGACTGCAGGACAGGCTAGTGGAACGGGATGTGCGTGTGGCAGAGAGAAGCAGCGATGAGAAGCAAGTCTGCGTGATCAAAGGCGGGGAGACCACATGTCTCCGACTTGCTCTTCACCCTCAGCAGCAGCCATTGCTGCTTGCCAGGTTCCAGAACAGATGGAAGTCGCTGGATTACAGACCGATGGTAAGCTATTTTTGGTGGAGGTGTGTGTGTGTGTGTGTGTGTGTATGAGAGAGAGAGATGTACGCACTGGGGTTCTTGGCCAGCGCCTCTGTTTGTATCTGCTGTCAGCAAATCAGAGGCGCCATCCACATTTGTCATAATTCATTACACTAATTAGCCACGTTTGAGAACTGGGTGCAGGCCAGCAGGGGCAGGAGGCCACCGCATTGTTGTGTCTCAGCCTCTTGGGTCAGAATTTCCACGGTCTGATGGGCTGCCATCTCCTGCACATGTGCCCCCTCACACGAGGACCCTGATGAAATCATCATGCTTACATCTGGGACTATTCTCTGCAGATGATGCCCATGGCAGGAAGCCAGAGGCAAAGAGCATTCCAGAACTTGGCTCTAGAGGCCCCACGCCATACCCAAACGAGTTTGGAATTACCCTGACGTCTGATACCAGGCTGAACATCCTTCTGTGGTCTGTCCATCCTTCTGTGGTCTGTCCATCCTTCTGTGGACTGTCCATCCTTCTGTGGTCTGTCCATCCTTCTGTGGACTGTCCATCCTTCTGTGGTCTGTCCATCCTTCTGTGGTTTCCTTGACCCAGGCTTTGAATAGGCTAAAAGGTACTAGCTGCATCAGCCCCACTGAGACCCAGTTAGGGCAAACCTTCTCTAGTGGTGGGCACAGCTTTGGCCACTTCAGCTCTCAGGCTTGGAACCTTTGGTGGCTCTTCACTTTTGCCCATTCCATGTTCTGTATCCTGCTGAGTTGCCTTTTCAGTGTCTCTCAATCCTCAAGCCCTGTCTGGGAGAACAGCAGCAGCCTTTTCTTTGTCTTTCTCCCATTTCTGCCTTTTTGTCCTGCAGCCTGAAGTCAAAGGCTTCTCTTACTTGCAAACTGCAGCAGGAAGCCACTCTCCCTGACACTGACACTGACTGTTGGTCCTCCTTGACCAGGTTCTCTCAACCACTGACTCCTGTTTGTTTCCAAGCCTTGTTTGCCAGCCTCCCCATCCCTTCTGCCCATGCATTTCTTTGGTTATAGTTAGTGTAATGGCTAATCTTGATTTTTCGCCTTGATTGGATTAATATATACCTAGGAGATCAGTGAAACACAACTCTGGGCGTGTCTGAAAAGCTGTTGATAGAGATGATGGTTTGGAATCTAAACTTTAGATGCTTTGGTGCTGATAGATTCAAAACCTGAACAGTCCATAAGGAGGTGCTATTCCTGAACAGACAGTAAGGGGGTGGGACCTCCTGTTTGGTTGAGGGAAGCATGTCACAGGGGGCATGTCCTTGGAGATTGACTATGTCAAGGCCTGGTTACTTCCTGTCTTTCCTTTACCCACTTCCTGTCTGTCGTGATGTGGGTTCCTCCATGCTGCTTCCTGTTCTTCACGGATGAAGATTCCTTCCTCATCACCTTCTCCCAAAGCTGGGGAGTCAAGAAACCACGGATGGAGCACTCTGAAAGTATTAGACAGAAATAAAGAATTCTTCTTTTGAACTTGTTTATGTCAGACAGTCCATCATCTATAGGAAGCCGATAGAGAAGACTGGTATCAGAGGGCATGTGTGTGTGTGTGTGTG
>NC_034603.1:2020637-2045169 GCF_900095145.1 Mus pahari | reverse complement strand
GTGTGCATGTGTGTGTGTGTGCATGTGTGTGTGTGTGTGCGTGTGTGTGTGTATGTGTGTGTGCGCGCACATGCGTGTGTAAGTGTGTTTGTGTTTATTGCTGACCTTGCATTTTTAAAATTTCTTTTTGAAATTTTAATTTCTGTGTATGTAGTTCTCTCATTAAACCTAGAGCTTGTTGCGTTGTTTAGACTGGCAGTCTCCAGGGACTTGTCTCTGCCTCTGCTGTGCTGGAATTACAGATGTGCTACTGGATGCTACGTGGATACTGGGATCAGTGTTTTTCTCTGCTTCTTGCCCATCAGGAACTGAGCAGCCTCTGCACATACTCCTGCTGCTGTGACACTCTGCTTTGCCTTGGCACAGGCCCAGAGTCAACAAAACTGGGACTGAGGACTAGGTTCTCTCAGCGTGGGCTGAAACACCTCTTTCATACTTTAAAACGGGCAGCAACAATAACAGTAACACAGCTTTTGTTGCATGTAAACCAACCAACCAACCAACCAACCAACCAGCCCCTGATAAAAAGCCAGTATTTGTCCTGCGTGTCAGAAGGGCAGTTTTCATTATTTGCTTTGACAGAACAAATCCCTAGTTTCTTCCCATGCGCTCAGTAAATGGACTGTGAATTAGGGTTTGGTCACCCAGTCTTTACTTCTTAGAAACTCGGTGTTTGGTGACAGATCACAACATACCTGAAGTTAATGCTCAAATTGTCCCAATGTCTTGAGTCAATACATCCTCCTGCCTTCTAAGCTGTGTTGAGTTCAGTTTTCTGGCTAACAAAGATGGTGCATCACAGACTATGTCTGACAGGCTTTCTGCCTGCTGAGAGAGCTCTTGGGGTGGACTTGGTCTTCCAATCATCTAAAAATTTCACTAACTTCTTCCCTCCTTACTGATAAGAGCTCCCTCTGTGTCTCATATCTACTATTTCGTTTAAACCCATCAACAGCCAAGAGGCATGCTTAGATTGTTTCCATTTTACACAAGAGAGAACAAGAGACTCAGAGAGACATGCCAGAGACCACAGAGCAAGTGAGTTTGAATCCTGTTCTCTAATTCCAGACTCTTCTGTCCTCTCCCTTCCCTTCCATCTTTTCCCTCCCTCCCTCTCTCCTTCTCTCCCCTTCCTTTTCTTTCCCTTCTTATGTCTGGAGACTTGAACTCAGGGCTTTGTGTATGCTAGGCAAGCACTCTACACGGAGCCATATACTCAGCCTTAAGACTTTTATGTTAATTCAGTTATTTAAGAACTTGTTGAATGCCTACAGTGTGTTAAATGCAGCTTGCTAAACTTCAGCGAAACATCAGTGAACTCAGCAGGGTCTCCTCCATCCACCAGGGATTCGAGGACACGGACAGTGGCAGTGTGACGATGCAGGAACATCTGTGATAGGGTAGGTGTTAGGAATTGCCTCTTTATTCTGAGCTTGAACAACAGGGCCAGAAGGCACCACTTTCGACCCATGAGCCTCACTGCTCAAGGTTCAGACTCTAGGCTTGAGTATAGGGGGAACAGGCGAGGGACAACATAATAGAAAGTGTGTAGTGGGGACAAGGTGACTCTCTCAGAGGACGTGGGGACACTGCTGGGATGGAGAACGATGATGGATGTCGGCTATAGTTCAGGATGCTTCCTGGAGCTAACTGGGCTTTGGCTAGTTGGGGGCTGCTAAATACTAGAGTTGCTGGGAATTCTAAACTGGCTTTTATTCAGCAGACATTTGGTTTTTGTCCTCCAGGTTTTTCTGGCTTATTTAACCCCATCTTCTGTGCTTGTCTGTAAACATTTTAGGGAGAAAATAAAGACGGCAAGAAGGGCCAATCTTTATCCTAACTTTAAGGAGTATGATGCCTGTTGTGGGCTCTACCCCTGCCTATGGCAGACTTGACTGATCGATCCCAGCATTGTTTCCCATGGAGAGAAAACATCAGTCCCACTGCCCAGCAGGCAGCCACAAGCAATGGATCAGAGTTTGCACACGTTGTAATGCCTATCGGCCAGTCCCTTTTTGGGGATGTGAGGTCTTAGACTCTCAGTTGTCCCTTTGTTAAATAATGGGTATGTCAGGTATCTGTGGCTTTTGAGCATTTGTGGCAGGAAGTTCTTTCAGAAGAACCACCTCTATGGAGTCTCCCCTCCCTCTTCTTGACTGGGTTCCCTCTTCCTCCTGGCTTCAAGACTGGGGCATGCTCGTGATCAGGCTTACTGGGGAACACAGGGTGTGTTCTCCTCTCTGTCTGTCTAGGAAACTCCACTTGGGGAGTAGACTCAAGAGTCCACGATAGCCAGGACCTCCTGTGCATGCCCATCCCCCTCAGCTGCAAGCAATAAACCTTTTTACTGGTGAGGACACTGTCCTATAGGTGGCATATTTATCCAGGCACAAAGAGTAGGGTCTCTGTCACTTCCTGTGATGTGTCGACCTGCATCCCATCGGGTCGCATCTTCTGGAAGCATTGCCGCTCCTATAGGCTTAGTCACCCCTCCTCTGCTCCTGCTTATGACACACTTGCTGGACACCTATGAAAACTGTCTCTTCAGTTCTCAGTCTCCCTTGTGGGTGAGTGGTCACAGGGTGACTGTCTCTGGCCAGTGAAATACAGGCAAGAGAAGTGTGCAATTTCAGGGCCAAGCTAAAAATGCCCATTTAGTGCTCTGTGACATCTCTCTCCTGCTTGTTAGCTCACATTGGGTAGAAATCTTCACAGAAGACTCTAGGGAGGCCTAGATCTCAGAGGGGGTGCATAGAACACTAGCCTCTGCCAGGGCACTGGGCCCTCAGGGGAAGCCCTGTGTGACAGCAGGATCCTGACAGCACTGAGGGAATGAATGATAGAGTTCATGAGTGTCCACCAGCATGCAATGAAGCTGCCATATCAGGAGTCATGGTGGGCTGTGGCTCTGCATGATCCCTGGAGGGGCAGCAGTAGCAGCAAGGAGAGAGAGAGAGAGAGAGAGAGAGAGAGAGAGAGAGAGAGAGAGAGAGAGAGAGAGAAGCTGGAATGGGGGTCCCACCCCTACCTGCCTGTCTTCTGGCTCCTGCTCCCTCGGCTTCCTACCCATGCTGTGATCAGAGGACCCTCTTGGCCCTGCCCTTGGGCTTTCTTGGCTGGAGTCCTTCAGAAGTTTTTTCTCTTGGATACAGCATCCCCTCCCCAAATCCCCATAAAAGGGTCAAAGTATTTTCTTTGACTCAACAAAGCAGTGAAAGGCCAGAGATGTCTTGAGAACTGAATTTGCATTTCCTTGGCTTGCTCACAAGCTCTGAAGCCTTTAGGCAATCTTTTAGGACCTTCCCTGCATTATTGGATCAGCAAGCGCAAGAGACAGAGGGTTAAGACAGAGGGTTAAGACTCGGCCATCAATGGGAGGAGAGGCCCTTGGTCTTGCGAAGATCATATGCCCCAGTACAGGGGAATGCTGGGGCCAGGAAGCGGGAGTGGGTGAGTTGGGGAGCAGGTTCGGGGGGAGGGTATAGGGGACTTTCAGGATAGCATTTGAAATGTAAATGAAGAAAATATCTAATAATAATAATAATTATAATAAAAAGACTGGGTTGTGTAGGAAGTAGGCCCAGTCTTGACCTTGGGTGTCTAGACTCAAATCTTGGGGCATCTGTTCTTTTCTAGGTTGCCTCTCTCTCTTTCACTTTAATTCCCTCGGTGACAGCACAGGACCCCCTTGACAGTGGGTCCTAGGAACCCGTCTTTCTGCAGGAAAGCTACACTGTGGCTCTGTGCACACTCTACTGAACAAGGCCATATTCAGACAGGAAAATGGCAGAGTAGAGAGGAGGGGCTGCCCCACTGCCCAGGCAGGTCAGGGACTGTGAGTCCAGGTGAGGGAGCAGAGCCAGCAGACAGATCTCTACCTGTGGAGACATGTGTGCACCACCCGAGTGCAATCTAATGTCAGCAGCTCGTTATTGTAGCCATCTACATGAGCGCCAGGTGGGTAGCATCCTTGCCATCTTACAGATGGGGAAACTGAGGCCAGACAGGTGACGGTGGTGGTGGTGGTGGTGCCTGGACTTGTAGCCAGCATTTCTCAACACCCCAAAGAGCTTGGAGTCCTCTGAGTTTGGAGGGGGTTTGAGGTGGGAGGTGGGACTCAAGTGTGGGAAAGCATCAGATTGATAGGCAGCCAGGACGGTGCCAGGCAGGGCAAGTACTCACCTGAACCTGCTGCTTTTAGATGGGCAGCAGGTGAGTCCTGTCTGTTCTTGTGGGGGTCTGAAACCTCTTTGGCCAGTCATTTCTAAATAACCACGTTCTGTGTTCTGTGTACACAGCTGATTTCACCTCACATCCTCCTGGTGGGCGGGGCTGGCTCCTTGGGAAAGGGGGTTCCGGTTTAGACAGTCTACCCCTCCGCCCTCTTTTGCACTCATTAGCCTTGGCCAGCCCCCCCTGGGCCCAGCTCGAGAACAGCCACTTACCCTTCTGCCAAGCACGGAGTGGGAAGGGAAGGGCTGGACAGCCCAGCCAGGAGTCCCCGCCAAGGAGAGATCAGCTGAGATGACCGTGGCTCATAAGAGGCCAGGACCAAATCATGGGGACTTAGGGCTAGGAGAGGCAGAGGGGTGGCTGGAAGGTCAGGGGTGAGCAGAGGCTCTCAGCCCAGCTCAGCCTGGGTGCATGAGCCCTGCTTGCACAGCTGCAGCTGGAGGGGTACGGGATAGAACGTGGCCCCTCCCCTTTCTTCTTAAAGGGACCAGCTAGACCTCTGAAAGAAGTGGTCCTGGGCTTAGTGGAGCGGTCTGAACTGAGGACTTTCCCACTAGTGAGTTATCCTGCCAGGAAGACACAAGTCGAAGCCTCCTGCCTGCTACCAGTTTAGTATCCAGCAGGCTTCCCCCTAGTCGTTTGCCAGGCCAGGATCTGTTCAGTCCCGACAGGTCCTGGTAGGGGCAGGAGTGTCTCATTCAGTGTGTTCTGGGGCCTTGCCACCTCACTCAGACACACATAGCCACATATAATGACATCTGTATGCTATTCACATGTCATTAGTTGACAGTGTAGTTTAGTTAATGGGACCGTGAAGCTGTCAGGGATGGGGCATACTGAGATCCCATCAGTGGCTGTGGCCAGAGCAACTAAACATTGCCTGGTCTCAAAGGGTTCAACCAATGCCAGCGGTTTTTGTTTTCTTCCATAAATGCTTTCCGCAGAGGACGATATCTGTCACTTCAGGAAACTGGGCAGCTGAGATATAAATGACAAGCTTAAGGTCCAGTGTGTTCACGGCAGAGCTGGGATTTGAGACTGCTTTCTTCCTGTCACCGTGCATGGCTTTAAGATACATTTAGCCCCAGTACACAATCCGGGGAAACACTCGAGGTTGGTGGTTGCTGCTTGCTGGGGTACAAGATGGCTGTCTGGGACTGGAGGATGACAGATTTCCCTTCCTCATCATAGTTGTCTGGTTCTCAGGGGGAACCTCAGAGGACAGCCATGGACAGTTGTGCTGGGTAGAAATGGCGTAGGAGCTTGAAGCCTCTTCCTTTTCCAGTGTCAGCTTCATCGTCATCTGTATCCCACAAAAACATGTCGAGTCTCCCGTGAGCTTCAGCCTGCTAGAAGGTTTCTAGGACACATGGCACTAGAAGGGGGCCTGTCCAGGGAAGGTCTGTCTCTGCAGCCTCCAGTCTGTGGCCTCAGCCCACAGCTGCGCCTGGCCTCCTGCTCTGCCACCCCCTCCCATGAGTCCTTAGGGAGTTCTCTGTTCCAAATTGACCCTTCTTTGCTGAGGAAATTTCTATTCCTTCAACCCTAGGTACACCCACTCTGCTGGCGCAGGGTGCGTCTCTGTGGCAGTGTATGTGTGTGCACGGGTAGGGGTGGGGGTGTCTCTCGGATTCCAACTACACGGGATGCTGAGCACAGGCTGTGCCCCATGCACAAAGCCCCCGTGAGTCAGTCTGGACCGGATCAGCTGTCCTTCCCAGAGTCCCGCAGTCCTCCTGGCTGTTGCTGCCTGCAAATTCCCGGCGAATGGTGCTCCAGAGACCTGCCGGGCCCAGGCTGCGTCATTCCCACCCTCCCTGAGCCCAGGGATCAGCCAGGCAAGGCTCCAGCCCTGGGAACTCCGCCTGCTGCCTTTTCTCCTTCTTCGAAACTCTACTCTGTGATTCAAGGAAACATCCAGGCTTCTGTCGCCTGCTGGGCTAAGCTGACCTTGCACTGGAGGGCAGAAAACATAGCATGGCTCTAGAGTCCAGGTGCTTCCGATGTCCTGGGAGATGATGGAGAGTGTCCTATGACTCCTGTGGACCTCGGCCCGTACAACTCAAGCAGAACAGAAGGGTGGAGAGGATGAGGGTCTTATAGAAAAAGGGAGAGTAAGTACTGCCTTTGGAGCCCTCATGACTTCCTCCCTAATTACATGGTTTGTTCCTTCGTGAAGGGTTCTCTAGGGTTTCCAGCGGTCCAGACCCAAACTTTGTACTGTCTCTCGATGTACACAGATCACCTCTCCCGGACTCCGTTGTTGTGGCCCTGGATCGGAACTCAGCTCTCGCCCTCAGAAAGCCCCTCTGGAAGAGTTAACCTACTGTGGTCCCTTTTCAACCCTCCCCCCAAGGCAGAAAGCTTCTGCACCACCACTGGGAGGGGGCTCTACCACTAGAGGGCGCACATCCCCAACGTGACTAAAATAACAAAGCAGCTTACCCCAGGTGAATGCAAGAACAGCCTTTATTGCGTACTTCTATGCTTTGTGCGCGGAACTAATTCCTTCTATACCTCTGAGACGTCGTAGTACTGTATCCCCTCTCAACACTGAGCTCCAGAGGGGTAGCACTGACTCACCAAGGTCACCGAGTTTCCAGTGACGACGATGGGACTGTGATCAGCCAAGATAAAGCCCAGGCTTGGATGGTTTGGAGGACAGCTGTTCATGTCCCTATAATATCTGTTTCTCCCTCAAGTGTCCCAACTAAGATCTCCATTTTCCCTCTGAGCAGTGTGCTATCCCAGAGGAGCTTCCAGGTAAGAGAGGCCTGTAGGTGGGATCCACGACTGCATGGCACTGAGTCCGGCTTGGGGAATTGATGTGGGATCAGGGTCCTAGTCCCCAGGAGCATCTCCTTTGCACAGGCACACCTTGCTCCTTCACAGAGGTCCAATCTCTGGATTTTCTAGCTTCTCCCACGAGCTGGGGGTGATGATCTGGAGCCGCCGTGTCTGCGACGCCCTGCAGTAAGAGGATGTCATTGGGTGGTCCCAGTTGATGCTGCACACAAGCATTCAATAGGACCAATGCCGAGCAAGTTCACACCGACGTCTTCAAAGGACCTCGAGAAGCGTATGCTCGTGCTTTTAAATAGAAGTGTCGAGAGGCTGAGCGGGTGTCTTCCAGGGTGCCCAAGTCAGTGGCGCTGAGTCCGAGCTGGGCTGTACCCTGGTCAAGCAGGTGGTTTCCTCATGAAGCCCCTGGTGCAGACTGAGACTGGTCCCACCACACATTTAGTATTCACGCCTGCCTGTAGGTCTTATGTTGTCTTTGTCTTGCTCTGTTCAATGGACATCACGAAGCCTGGTGTGTGAGAGGCTTAAAAAGTGTTCTGTTGGAATCTCTCTTGGGACTACAATAAAAGGAGTTTCAGTTATTCCGTTAGAGGAAAGGAAGGGAAGGAAGAAGAAAGCCCTTAGAGGAAATGGCAGGTGTATGAGATCTGATGCTGGTTTGTGTGGCCCAGCCTCAGCAGACACTGCAGGAGCAGAAGGACCGCCAAGCAAAGCCCGGACTTGGGGCCCTTCTAGGACACTGGACATCTGACACCGTCCTCTCAGGGGCTGTCAGTAAGCTGCTGCTTGGTTAGAGCTCAGGCTGGTTTTTAGCTCCTTTCTCTGGGAAGAAGGAAACCAAGTTTCTGTGAGCTTGGCACAGTTCCCTACAATTCTGTCTTGAGCAGAAAGGAAGGATAAGAGGGATGGGTGGAAGGAGAAAGGGAGAAGAAAGGTGGGAAGGAGAGAGAGAGAATGAGAATGAAGTTTATTCAGGCTTGTGTTCTGTTCAGTCCAACTCCTCTTCCACATTTTCTCTCCAGTCAGGAGGCCATGTGGTCAGTTACTAGGCTGCATGTGGTGCCTCGATTCTATTGAAGATAAATTCTAGGTGTCAATGTGTTCAATTGCCTTCTGAAAAATGTTGAATCAGTTTATGTTCCCTGCAATAATAAGTGAGAGAAAATAATGTATTTGCTCATACTCTAACAGCAGCCTTCCAAACATTTTCAGTGAAAGGCACAGAGTGAAGTGTCTTCTCTCCCTCCCCCTCCCCTCCCCCTCCTCTCCCCTCCCCTCCCCCTTTCCCCCTCCCCCTCTCCTTCCCCCTCTCTCTGTCTCGCTGTCTCTGTCTCTCTCTTGCTTTCTGAGATAGGGTTTTTGTGTAGCATTGGCTGTCCTGGTACTTGATCTATAGACCGTGCTGGCTTTCAGCTCTGATCTGCTTGCCTCTGGGAATAAGGGAACCAAGTTTCCTTTGCTGAAGGGCTGGGATTAAAGGTGTGTGTCACTATCACCTGGCTACATTTTCTTGTTTAAATATGGAACTAAAAAATCTTTTATTTTAAAAATTGTGTGTGTGTGTGTGTGTGTGTGAGAGAGAGAGAGAGAGAGAGAGAGAGAGAGAGAGAGAGAGAGATCAGAGGCATTGGATCCCCTGGACCCAGAGTTAGAGAGTTGTGAGTCACCAGGTATGGATACGGAGATCTGAACTTGAATTCTCTGCAGTAGTAATATCCTTTCTTAACCATGGAACAATTTCTCTAGCCTTCAAATGCGGCATCTTATGGTGACCAATGCAGAGGGGCTTCTCGTGTATTTATTGCACTTAAATTCCATGCCATGTCGTGTCTCCACATAGAACCATGGCTTTGGAGCTGCGTCTCTTCTAACCCCCACTGGGAGCTCAGCAAGCCCCTCAGGCATACAAGTGAGTGAGCAAGAGAATGAATGAATGGCCCTGCTGGCTACGGCTGCTCTGAGAGGCTTCATAACTGATTGCAAGTTCAAAGCATCTCTAAAATATTCAAGTTTCTCTAAAATTCCAAAATTTCTGCAAAATTTCAAAGTCTCTTAATTGTGGGATCCCATAAAATAAAAGTTAAATACTTTCTTACTCCAAGAGGGAAGAACCAGGGCACAGAAAGAACCAACAATCAGACCAAAGCAAAACCAAAATTCAACAGTATAAAAAGCTCAGTGCTTGCTAAGAGCCACTCCCCTGCCTCTGAGGGCACTGATGGTTACACTTCTCTTGCTTCGCCATCCAGAGCCCACACAACTTGTCTCATAGTCTCAGGCCAGCTCCGCTCCACAGCTGTTGCTCTCCTTGGTTATCATTCCATAGATTGGCATCTGTAAAATGCGGGGGTCTCTATGGCAACTGGACTGCACCTTCAGCAATAGCCTCTCTTGGGTTCTCTTCAGGGAATTTGGCAGGTGGTGCTAAGCTCCAGCTTCTCTCTATGGCCCCTTAAATTCTGGGGCTTCTACTGAAAGGCTACAACTTCACCAATAGCCTCTCCTGACCTCTTTTTTAGCCACTCCAGCCCTGTCACACAGTGTCAAGCCTGAAGTGATCTCCAGGACTCCTTCATGCCTTTAAACCCAACACCACATGGATGACTTATACACATTACCAAGTATGGGTGCCAGCATGCAATGCAGCCTTGGTCCCCTCTGGACCATGTTTTCTGTGTGTTGACCCTGGGGAAACACTTCCCAGATGGTTTCTCCTCAATGATGCTGGTCTCTTCTTAATTGTCACTTATCAGTTGTTCCAACAATGCAAAAGTTTCACTTTATGTTCATTGATATTTTGGCTACATGTGTGTCTGTGTGAAGGTACAAGACCCTGTTGAGGTTTGCTCTGCTGGGATGTATTGTAATGCTAAATCTTGTACCAGAAGGTCTAGGCCTACAAGTGATTTTTCGCCTTTATCAGCTTTTGTTGTGCCTTGTTTCTTGATTTAAAACTGTAGGTTAAATAAATATGGTTACAATCAATTACTGGAGGGATTAGCGGAGGTGGGTTTTTCCATTACCTGATTGAGGGTAGAGAAGGGAGGAGGAGAAGAATAATGAGGAGGAGGGGGGAGAAGGCGCCATGAGAGGAAAGGTATGAGCACATGGCTAGGAGAAGCAGCAAGCATCTGGGAGGTAGGCAGGCCAGCAGACAGAAAAGTAGATTAGGGGTTACCCCTAGTAATTGTCAAAGTCAAATGCAATAACCATAGTCTTAGACTCATTTATTTTTAAGCTAGTTGGGGGTAAGATTAAATTGATTCTACTACAATACCCCCTGGAACTGGAGTTACAAACAGTTGTGAGCTGCCATGTGGGTGCTGGGATCTGAACTTGGGTCCTTTGGAAAAGTAGTCAATGCTCTTAACTGCTGAGCCATCTCTTCAGGCCCCCCAAATTTCACTTTAGTGGTTCTATTCCTTTGTTAATCACAGTTGATTCTTTGGTCTTAGGTGTCCAGAACCACAATCCTTAGTTCAAAATATCAAATGGCCTTAATAGAGTCTTTAAGAGACTTTCAGGCTTCCTTCTGAAACGTTACAAGACAGGACTCCATGGCCTGCATTACTCTCAAAATTCTTGTCTTCCAGCCTACCTTATAAGAGTTCACTGAGCTCTGAGCACTCAATGGCTTTTCTGGTCTAAAGTTCAAATGCTACCACAATCCTCCTAAAACACAGGTTAAGTCTGTCATGGTAATACCCCACTCCTGGTACCAACTTCTGTCTTAGTGTTTCTATTGCTGTGATAAAATACCATAACCAAAAATAATTTGGGGAGGAAAGGGTTATTTCAGCTTACAACTCTCAGGTCACACCATATCACTGAGGGAAGTCAGGGCAGGAACTCAAAGTAGGAACCTGGAGGCAGGAGAGGAATCAGAAGCTGTAGAGCAGCAGTTCTCAGCCTATGGGTCACAACCCCTTTGGCAAACCTCTATCTCCAAAAATATTTACAATATGATTCATAACAGTAGCAAAACTATAGTTATGAAGTAGCAACAAAAATAGTTTGGGGGTCACGACAACGTGAGGAACTATATTAAAGGGTGGAGAATCACTGCCACAGAGGAGCGCTGTTGATTGAATTGCTTCTCATGCTTGCTTAGCCTGCTTTCTTATAGAGTGTAGGACCACCTACCTGCCCAGGTGTGACATCACCCACAACAGACTGGACCCTCCTACATTAGTCACTAATTAAGAAAATTCCTCACTGGCTTACAGGACATTCTTAGGGAGTACATGTGTTCACTGTTTTAAGATAATTGTCACCTGTGTAAAATTGACAAAACACCCCAGCAGGACAGGTGACACCACTCACCATTGGATAAATGCAAATGAAAACCTCAATGAGCTAGCACTTTAGAACCTTAGGGTGGTCACTGTTGATAAAACAGGCTGAAATTAAAATGTAAGAAACTAAGTGTTCCTCAGGGTGTGTAGAAAGCAGAAAACTTAGCTGTACCAGTGGGGATAAGAGATGGGGTAGTTGCTAGGAGAACAACATCATGTTTTGAAGCAAGAACAGAGTCTTCCTGTGGTCCAGCAGTTCCAGTTCTGGGTGCATTCCCCTATGCACTGGAAGCATGGAGTGAGCAGATACCTGTGCACCTATGTGCATAGCAACATGGTTCACAACAGTCCAAAGTGCAAGAAGCCAAGGGGTCATTGACAGATGAGATGAGAAAGTAGGGTTACAAATGCTATTCTCTTAGAACTGGAGGAAACTCTGGCACAGGCTGCTGTGTGGATGACCGGGAAGAAGCTCTGCAGGATGGAATGAGTCATCAAAGACCCACACCGTAGATTCTACTTATGACTTTCACATAAGGATTCAAGTTTATAGAGACAATTGGACAAAGTTCCTGGAGTCTAGGAAAGGGACAGTGGAGGGTCACTTAACAAAGATAAGTCTCCGTTTTGCAAGATGAAATGCTGGCAACTGAACTTGAGTCTTTTGCAAAGGCATCAAAAAATAATTCTTTTCTTGGGCCTGGCCAAAAAGGATTAGTCGGGAAAAAATGCTTTTGTAAGTTGGCTCCTTACACAAGCAAGGGCCTGGCTGCTGGAACTCCAAGGATGCCCACTGTCCACTGTGGGAGGAATAACTGTACACCCCACATACAGCTCATTCCCATCTGGCCAGCCAGGCAGGAACACTACAGCATTACTGTGCCCTATAAGGGGACCCACATCTGGGAAGAATTTTTTATAGAAATCATGGCACTGTACATGGAACTCAGAACAGATAAAAAGAACAGTAACTTGGGTAAAAAGCCAAGCCCTTGACGTGATGCCATCCCTCAGCAGTACTATCACATACTCTCTGGGGGATGGGCCAGGCTCACTGGTGGTGTTGCCAATAAGAACATTCAGACTTGAATTTGGCCTCCCAGAGTTCTGTGTCTCTGAATCAGAGGCCCTTCTAGGTTCTTTTCCTTCAGTAACAGAGCTTTGGGGGGGGGGATTATTAGTTTTGGGGAAATGGTTAGATATGGATATTGTGAGAACATTACCAAGAGGGTAAAGCCCACACAGTTGCTCACCTGAGGATGAGAATGCCACACTGGAGACTAACCATTATCCATTCCAGTTGCTCATGGAGATAAAGTAGCTTTGTTTGAGTTGCACAAGGCCCAGAGACTCGACTTCTGTGAATTAGGTACCACAATGTCAACTTTAAGGAGTACATCCTGTGTGCAGACTACTGTGGCAAGTTCTATCAGATGGAGACTATGACATTTCTATGTTGATGCCTTCCCCCCCCCCCCAGTTGTTTTGATAAAAAGCCCTGATAAAAGTGACTTAAGGAAGAAAGGCTTTTATTTTGGTTCACAGATCAAAGCTTCGGTCCGTTGTGTCAAGAAAGTGAAGGTGGCAAGAACTTAAAACATCTGATCCCATCCCATTCGCAGTGAGGAGCAGAGGTGGATGAATGCTTGTGTTCTGCTTCCTTCCTCTTTTTTATACAATTCAGGATCCCAGCCTAAGGATTGGTGCCGTCCACACTGGGTAGGTCTTCCTAGCTCAATCAGCCTAATGAGGATGATCCCACATAGGCATGTCCAGAGGCCCATGTCCTGATGTTTCCAGATCCCATCAAGTTGGTAATTAAGATGAATCATCATATATGTCTTGGCTATGCTTTGTTCCCTAAATGTTTGAACACTGGAAATTTAGTTCCAATGTATTAAGATGGTAGAACCTGGGACTGGAGAGATGGCTTAGCAGTTAGGAGCACTGACTGCTATTCTGAAGGTCCTGAGTTCAAATCCCAAGCAACCACATGGTGGCTCACAATCATCTGTAATGAGATGTGACACCTTCTTCTGGAGTGTCTGAAGACAGCTACAGTGTACTTACATATAATAAGTAAAATAAATCTTAAAAAAAAATTGGTAATCTGTGTGTGGTGGCACACGCCTTTAATCCCAGCACTTGGAAGGCAGAGGCAGGCAGATTTCTGAGTTTGAGGCCAGCCTGGTCTACAGAGTGAGTTCTAGGACAGCCAGGGCTATACAGAGAAACCCTGTCTCTAAAAAAACCAAAAAAAATAATAATAAAATAAAAAAATAAAAAATAAAAAAATGGTAGAACCTTTAAGAAGCATGGCCTACAGTGGTCAAGAGTGGATACTGCTCTTGCCAAGGACCTGAGTTCTGACCCCAGCACCCATGTCTGCAGCTCACACTCACTTGTATGTAACTGTAGAAGCCTCTGGCCTCCGAAGGCAGATCCACACTGTACACACAGAACACATCATTAAAGGTAATTAATAATAACATCTTAAGAGAGGTGCAGAATAGAAGGGGTTTTGTCATTTTCATGGTATGGAGTGAGTCAGGAGTTATGGGACTGGATTCATTCCTACAAGATTGGGTTGGGAAAAGCCACCCAGGCCTGTCCCCTGAGTCCTCCGCTGTACACACCGCACTTGTAGCCTCTCCTGAACAGTTCTCACCATTATAAATCTGTCTATGAGGCCTTCCCTAGAGCCATGCAGATGTTGGCATTAGACTCTTAATGGTCAGCCAAATAAACCTCATTTCTTTATAATGTGTCGAGCCTCAGATATTACGTTGTAGCCACACAAAAATGACTAAAGCAACTTCGTTTTCCATAGCAGGTACTAAAGTGACAGTTAGAAGTCAGAATGTGGCTTCCATTGGGAGAGAGTGCAACAAAAGCCAAAAATGGGAATCGTGGTCCTTCATAGAAACCACCCGACTCCCAACCAAAGCTCGGATCACGCCATGATTTTACAGATATTCACTGAGTGAGTGACTACATGGGCCAGTCAGAAACTACAGAGAAATCTATGGGGGGCCATGGAAGGTGACAGGTGGTGACAGGGAGGGGCACCTCACCAATGGTACCCAGTACCTGAACGAAAGGACAGAGGCAGGTCAAGTGGTAGCCCTGGGTTGAGACTCAGATCCTTTGCCAGGCTCAGCTTCTTCTTTCCCTGCATGCTCTCTTGCAGCTGTTGGTTTGGTCTCCCAGTCACCAGCCACAGTTACCCAGCACTGTGCTGAACCTCAGGGCATGTCCTCAGGGGCCAGCTCAGGAAGTGTGTGTGTGTGTGTCTCTGTGTGCGCGGCTCACTAATGAGTCTCTGGTTAAGCGGGAACATGCTGGCGAGTCCTCTGTACTGCTGATGGACCTGTTTGGAGCGCGTGTTAGAAAAGCCCCGGGGAGCTGGCTTCAGTTCAGGCATCTTCCAGGAACACAGAAAGCAGCCTCATTTTCCTAATTATAGCAAGGGAAACACTGATTCCAGTGAAGCTACGTGAGGACACAGCTGGCAGGCTCCTATCTCTGGCTCACATTACACTTAGGTGGTAAGTTGAAGACGTCAGGAGGTAGCCAAGAAAGTCTTGCCTGTAAGGTCTGTGGCCCCACTCCTGCTGAGATGGGGGGCGGTGTGTATGACCGTGGGACATCTCGAGCCAGTCCCATCTTGGTCCTCTTCAGGGAAGCACTGAAGAGACTCCCTTGATGCCTTGGGCTTCCCTGGGCCTCTGGCTGGAATAGCCATCCCAGAGGCTGCCAGGCCACTCTTCTCCTCTTGCAGCTCAGGACTAAGGTCCTGGGGTCACAGCCTTGGTCATTTAGAATGTGACCTGAGTGGATAGTTTTTCTGACTTCTCTGTTCTGTGGCTGCTGTCAGGAAAGCCTTGACACCTGCTTTGGGAATAAGGCACTTAGACTCTGGACCCCATTTTCTATGCAATGGGGTGCTTATCTGGTTCAAACCCCATAGAGGAAAGAAGGAAATGAGAAGGGAAGGAAGGAAGATAAGAAGGAAGGATGAAGGAAAGAAAGGAGGGAGCGAGGGGATGAACAAGAAAGAAAAGCTGCCGAGGTTGGTAGTTAACGTAGTAATTGACAAATGTTCCGGAAGCTTGCTGGGCCTGTGCAGGATCTTCCCTCAATTTTACAAGGGCTTTAGAGACTGGGGCCCAGTTCTTTGATGAGTCCTAAGGCTGTGTACAGTGCAAGGGCCCAGCTGTAGTCTCAGCGCTTCCTTGAGCAAGTAAAGCTTCGAGGTTAGTCCTATCCCCAGGTATAGAAGGGCTCTGGGGGATCAGCTGGCAAAGTGAAGCCATGATATCACAACGCTTGAATCTAGCTTTGTCTGATTCAGACAGGCTTTCACTATGCAGACCAAGCTGGCCTCGAACTCACACTTATTATCCTGCCTCAGCCTCTCAAGTTCTGAGAGTACAGCATGAGTACTTCTCCAAGCTCAGCTATGTTTGGCTCCACAGATGGCATCCCACTGTGGGTCTTGGGTGCAAGTTGGGACCCTCCAGTGATCACATAGCCTTCTGGGAGGAGTGGCATTTTGGCTCCCAGACCCTCAGTGAGGATCAGGCACACTGACCCCTGGCCCTTCCCTCTAGGTTTTGAGGCCCTGTGCTTTCAGTGCATCCTGTAGTCTAACCTGCATCCCACAGTCTGGGGTGGCTTCTCACTGTCTTGTGTTCTGGATGCAGTCCTGGGACTCAGAGGGAAAATGAGTTGTTTGCTCTTATTCAGCTGTTGAGGTTTCTACACTACAGCAAGCACACACTCCCAGCCAGAGACCAAAGGGCCCCTTTGGGGTTTGATTTCTGCACACTCAGACCTGTTTGATGGCCAAGGGTGGGATGCAGAGTAGGGGCCCTCCCTTGCTCTGAGCACAAACCCATCATTGGCCTGACTGGGTCCCAGGGCTCAGCTCAGGACAAACATGCCAGTCTGCACTGGGTGTCTTTGGAAACTCCTCTTTCCAGGGCAACAAATGGTATGACCACGAGGCATGAGGAGCATCTAGGCTGTGGTCTGCTGGCCCCTGTGCCCAGGCCAGCTTTGCCAGTGTTTGCAGCCCACAGTTCTTATCACCTGCTGTTATGCTTGGCCCAAGAGTCCCTCTGCAGAGCCCAGGGGCTGCTTCTTCTTGTGCTTTCCAGTCTTGCCCTGCTGGGGCTGGGAGAGACTAACCCGGATGTGGCAGGAGACAGGAGCCCACCTGGTGTTTGCTTGTATAGCTCATGGCTGTTTTATTTGCTCCCCATAGCAACCTAGGATGGTGCACTTCCTTTACAAATTTTCTGGGAGAAAACTCAGGCCCAAGGCTGAGGTAGCCTGCTGAAGTCATATGAGAGGAGTTGGGGTTGCAGGTCTGGGGCTTGCCCTCGGAGTGACCAGCTAAGTACGGACGTTTTACAGCCTAAGTGCTGAGCAAGTGTTGGCTAGGGTGTTCTTATGAGGACTCAGCACCCTGAGCTCCACTTTTTCTGAGGCCTCGCTAGAGTTGAACAGCACCAGAGGAATAGGGCTATCCTGGGGTAGGGAAGTCCAGGCTTTGGGAACTCCTATCTGTACCCAGTCCCAGCCTGAGTGGCTGCAAAACACAGCCTTGCAGTTAAAGGTAGGGTTCCTCTGGGCAGCAAAGCTAGACCTGTCTTTTTTTAGCAAAAAATTCTAGGCAGTCAGGCCTTGCAGAAGCCCCTGCTCTGCCTGGCCCAGGTGATCTGCTGGGGGGAAACATGGGGCTAAGTGGGAGACACTGAGGCCAGAAAATCTAGCATTCCCTGACAGAAAGGGGACATCTCTGTCTAGGTTAGCGGCGGGGGGTTCCTAGACCTGGATCTCTCTCCCTCCCTCCCTCCCTCCCTCCCTTTCTTCCTTCCCTCCTCCCTCTGGCTCTCCCCTACCTCTCTGTGTCTATGTAAGTATATGTGTATGAATGCTACACAGTCATCTCTTGGTACCCATGGAAGACTGGGTCCAGCATTACCTCTTGAATCCCCAAATCCAAAGATGCTCACGAACCTTACAGAAGATGGCATTGTATTTACTCATAACCCCCACACTCTCCTGTACACTTCCAGTCATCCCTAGATGACTTGTAATAGCTGGTACGATGTCAACACTGTGTGAATAGTCACTCTCTTGTATTGTTTGGGGAATGGAGAAAAAGAAAGTCTGCATGTGTTTAGAATAGACACTGAATATTTTCACCATGCAGTTGGTTGAATCAGCAGATGCAGTACTTACAGATAGAAAAGGATTGACTGTGTGTGTATCTACTTCTGTCTGTCTGTCTGTCTACCTACCTAGACACATGTATATTCTACCAAGTCTCTGGAATAATACAAGCTCATCACACTTCCCCTGGCCATCACAGTGTTATAGGACCACTTTGGCATCTTTTAAACATCGTACAATGGGAGGTTCACGTGCTTTTCTTCCCAGAGGCTTCAGCAGCCACGTGCTAGGTCTTGTGCTTGCTCTGCACTGCCTTGCTGGCATCTCACCTCATTCCCACATCCCAATTTAATACATAAGTAATCTGAGGCTCAGAGAGATGGAGCGGAGGTGTGTTATGCTAATATGAATTCTTCCTATAGGTGACACTAAAATGTCTCTTTTCTTTTACCTCCAGAGTCCTCTCCACAAGCAGGGTGGGTACTCTTAAAGATGGTATGCTTGGAGAAACTGAACTAGACAGAAGTAGACAGCAGGTGGTGGCTGACAGGGAACCAGGGCATTGTTGGATTCTAGTCCAGTCTCTGACTCCCAGGCCAGAGCTGTGCCTCTTGGGGTTGGGCCCTGAGTGGTTCATGAAGTCTAGAAAGTAATGAAATGGGGGCCTGGGAGGCCAGAGGCCCCAGAGTCAGGAGGTCATCACCTTGCCCTGCCCTGCCCTCAGTTTCTCACACCAAATAAGGGGTCATGGGGCGGTGTGGGTGTGGGTGTGCTTTATGGCCAAAGGGATTTATGGCCAAGACAACAGTTTGTACTCCTAAATGCCTGGCCTGAGCCACCCAGGGAGCATTTTAACACACTCCTGCAGCCCCCAAATGGGGTTTCCAGCTGGAGCTCTGGGGCCCAGCCTTTGGCCAGATCCCAGGATGGCCCCATTTCCCATCTGTGCATGAACCTCATGGGGCTACTTGGCTTCTGGGACCCCCCCCCCAACGAGCTCCAGAGGAAAGGGGGCATTGCAGAAGGACCCCTTAGTGACAGGGGGCACTGTCGAAGGACTCCTTAGTAGGATCCAGCTCTGAGTAGAAGCTGGGGTCCTTGCCACATGAGCAAGAACACTGCTCCTCTTGAGAAGTCTTCATGGACTGAGGTCACATGGCTCATGGGTTGTCATCTCTCTCTTCCTTCTAAGTCAAGTTTCTACCTTGGCTCTGTGCTCCTTCAGCTCCAGTCACCCAGATCTCCTCATCCCCTTCCACCTTGGCAGAGACAGCATTGCCCATGGCTTCCTTCCTCTCCCACCCACCACTTTACTCTCAGCAGTGGGAGTTTCCTGGCATCCATCTCTCAAGCCAGAAATGTGGCCTGTTTGAGTCACCTTCATCTCTCAGTCGCCGAGTTGCTAATGCTTTGAAAACACTCCACGAACCCAGAGCCCTCTGCCAGTGGCGGGGGTCCCCTCTGAGGCACACATCAGGGATGTTGTCCCCCCGTTTGCCCTCCTCTGTCTCTTCTTGTTGCCTAGGGATACCCTTCTCCAACTGGAAGCTCAATACAGGTGAAAGGTCTCAACGAGGTTCCAGGCAGACAAGCTGACCTCTTCTGCAAGCCAATAGAACTCAGAGCTCTCGGGGGAGTGGGGGGGGGGGAATCAACATTCGTTTAATACCCAAACCTATACCTTCTGTGTAGCTATACGGAATCTCTCCAGCGTCCTGCTGGGCGGAGTGTTTGGAGGTGATTGCTTTGCTGTATACATGTGTGCATAGCTGGGGAGCTCTCTGTACAAACACAGGAGTATGGAGTACACATAGATACACATAGATACAGACATGCGAGCATAGATTTGTAGATGAGCTTACATGATTATGGAATTGTCAATTTACAAAGTCTGCAGGCCAGACTGACAGGCTGTGCCCAGGGAAGAGCTGATGGGACTCTAGTGGGACCCTGGAGCCTGATTAGAGAATTTCTTTATTCACTGGGGACTATGGATATTGTTTCTCCCCAGAACCACCTGTGAGGCCTTCAACTGATGAGCACTCACATACATGATGGGGGGCAATTAGTTTTACTTTAAATCTATTTTTCTAAGTGTGATTTTTTTTTTTTATTGAAACAAACCCTAAAAGCCCTCCACTGCAACATCTGGACTGGTATTGGACCAAATATCTCGGTACTGTGTCCTGACAAAATTGACCCATGAAATTCACCATTCCACTGTACATGTTTTTTTCTATATAGCGAATGTGATGTGTGGAAGACTGGACTTGCTAGCGTGACGGAGGGTGTGTTAAGCATATGTTTAGATAGGGTGATGGACACATGGGTGGCTAAATCCTGAAAGAACTGGTTGATTGTGTAGGTAGGTAGATAAGTTGATAGGTAGATATGCGTATGGGTAGGTGATTGGTTGGTCAATAAAACTGGGAGTAGGTGGATCCCTTGGCTGGTTAGGAGGTGGATGGGTAGCTCACTATTGCCATGAGACCTGAAGTTAGATGAAGGGCTGGTGGCTGCATATCTGCATGGATGGTGAGTTGCTATGGAGACAGTCAAATGAGTGGAGCAATGCACAGCTGGATGCACAGCTGGATGCCTAGGTGCATAACATGTGGACAGGAAGCAATGGAAGGGTGAACAAATGGGTGGCTGGCTGGCTGTGGGACTGGATGCACCGGGCACCCGTAGAAGATGTCAAGCTGAGGTGTCAAGTCAGCAAAAATGTCTCTGAAAAAGACTAGCAGAAGAGCAGGAACCTATCATGCGCTATGCATGTGGTACAGACAACTTCCTCCTTTTCTCCCACTGTGTCTTCTCCTCCCTGCTCACAAGCTGGGGTGCAATGAGGCCACAGCCAGTTCTGCATGCACCGGTTTCACTAAGCTCTCAAGTGTCTGCTCTCTGTGTCCTTTCTCTTTCTCCTCCCTCTTCCTTGTTTTTCAGAGGCATAGTTTACAATGTAAACATCTCTTTTGTATGTTCATCCAAGTCTGGTGTGTGTGTGTGTGTGTGTGTGTGTGTGTGTGTGTGTGTGCCATAGCACATGTGTGGAGGACAGGGGACAACTTTCAGTTCTTACTTTATACTGTGGATTCCTGGAATCACTCAAGCCATTGGGCTTTTACAGATACACTCTCACCTGATGAGCAACCTCAAGGGCCTCACTTGTCTTTCCAAGACAGGATCTCTCGCTGAACTCCAAGCTTGACAATTTGGCTAGGCTGGCTCGCCAGCAAGCCCCAGGGATCCTCGTGTCCCTGCATCTCCAGTGATTTTAGTGGATGCCAGGTATCAGAACTCAGGTCTTTATGCTGTTTGGCAAGCGCTTTACAAGTCCCTCCAGCTCCATTTTAACAAAATCACATCCCTGGCACTGTTAACACCCATCTCCCAGCCCCATACTCCAGTATAGAGTCTTCTTCAACTTCTCTTACCCAAAAAGGGACACCACTGGCTGAATTTCTGACTCCAGATGGGATAATTTCTTAGTCCTTAAGGGACCAAAGACAACATCTGGCCTGGCTACTGATTCTCCTTGACATTCTCTCATGACACCCAAACATGATGAAAACCACATTTGTTCTCTTTGGTTGTAACAACATTTTCTCCCTGAGAGATGAGAAGACGAGAGATCTACGGGGCCACACATGTGCACACACTCATGTACGTGTGAACAATACAGTTTCTATAGGGGCTAGTGTTGGGAAGGAAGTCTATATTATAGCTTAAGAGTCTGATGAGGCTGAATTAAATCCTGGCTCTGACCTTTGGGGGAGAGTAGTTCTGGAAAGATCTCCCACTTCTCTGAGATTCAGTGCTTAAGATGGAAATAACATTGCTCACCCTTTGGGCTTTTGCAAGAAAGAACTTGAGGAGTTTGGCATACAGTAGGTGCTAAATAAAGACCAATTCCTAGTCTCACTGGAAAATTATCTGGTTCAGGGAAAAGAAGGCTTCAAGTGTCAGTTAGAATTATACCTTGAATTGAAGACCCCAGTGGGAGGAGTTGTGAGGAGAATCACGTTGATTGATTGATTCATCCATCAATTCATTCATTCATTCATTCACTAACATCTTTCTTTTCTTTTTTAAGGACTTATTTATTATTATACATAAATACACTGTATCTGACGCAGACACACCAGAAGAAGGCATCAGATCTCATTACAGATGGTTGTGAGCCACCATGTGGTTGCTGGGATTTGAATTCAGGACCTTTGGAAGAGCAGTCAGTGCTCTTACCCTCTGAACCATTTCTCCAACCCCTCTTTTTTTTTTTTTTAAGTCAACAAGCTTACTGAGGTGTGAGTAACACACTGTCAGTTGCTTTCTCTTAAAGTACACCATGTGCTGAGTTTTGGATAAATGCAGCTGTGAAATCATGGCTACAATTAAGATACAGAAATTTTTCTATCACATTTCATTCGAAGATCCTCAGTGCCCGTAAGTACGATGTTCCTGCCTTTAACCTCAGCCTCAGAAAACCACAGCTCTGCATTAGTTTGTGACTTCTGAAATTTTATAGAAAAGAATCATATATTCTCTTTGTGTCTGACCTCTACACTTGGCTTGCCCATTTGAAGTGTCATCTGTGCCACTGCATAGGTCCGTATTTTTTTTTTTTTTTTTTCCGAGACAGGGTTTCTCTGTGTAGCTCTGGCTGTCCTGGAACTCACGCTATAGACCAGGCTGGCCTCGAACTCAGTGATCCCCCTGCTTCTGCCTCCTGAGTGCTGGGATTAAAAGTGTGTACCCACTAACACCTGGCAATAAATTTTAATGTATAAATGAGAAAGGAGATAAACACCAATCACTAGTAATAGTAGATCAATTAAAACAACGGATAATAACAAGACCGCCATCATTACTGGTTTTGTGCTTTGCAGCCATTATTATGTGTGAGAGGCGCATATGCTCAGGTACTCAGCCGATCTGACAACTAAGGTGGCTCTTAGGTGAGTCATAAATGTGTGTCACATGCCGCATGGATACATCGGATGAAGGGATGGTCATACCCAAGACAGGCTGCTGTGGGATGGCACAGGATTGCATCTTACCACTCAGAACAGTAATGCAATGAAAACGTATTAACTGCTTCTTTCTGTAAATTTCTATTTTTGGACATCTCTTGACAGTAAATGGCTATGCTCGTTAGACAAGCTAGAGTCATCTGTTAGGAGAAACCCTCAAAGGAGAAAAGCGTCTCCATCAGATTGGCCCACTAGCAAGTCTGTGGGGGCACTTCCTAGATTAATGGCTGATGTAGAGGAGCCGGTCCACTGTGGGTGGGTGGCAAGCTATGCTCTCTGCTTCAGTCCCTTTCTTCAGGTTCCTGCCTTGAGTCCTGCCCTGACTGCCTTTCACAACGGGCTGTAAGCTGTAAGATGAAACAGACCCTTTACCCCATAAGCTGCTTTTGGTCATGGTCTTTATCATAGCTACAGGAAGCAAACTAAGACAGCAACTAAAAAGATGCGAGTCCTAATGTTGGATGGGGTGGCGTATTGACTCTGTACCTGAGTGACACAGTCACTGCACAGTACTCAATCAGATGTGTACAGGGAATGTGTGTTACTTTCACTGTTGTGATAGCTGCCCGACAGAACAACCTAGAAGAAAGACCTGTGTTGGTTTACAGCCTCAGAGGTCTCAGCAAATGATCACTGGGCTCTGCGGCTCCGGGGGCTATGCATGGTGAGGCAGAACAATGTGGTGGGCAATGCACGGAGGAGCAAAGGAGCCCAGTTCAGAGTAGAACATAGCCATGGGAGTTTGCCTGCGTCTCCAGGATTCCTCCCTCCCACTTCATCCCATCTGGGCCTATTGATGGAGCTCCCCACATTCAGGGTGTGTCTTTCTCCATCATTGGCCTTTGGAAACACTCTTGTGGACATACCCAGCAGTATGGTTTACTAAACTCCTAGGCACCTACCTGGTCGTCAAACCAAACTTATGATCAAGATTAACCACAGAGTATATCTTTATTAAATGTGTTGGAGCTGGGTGTGTGGCATGTGCCTTTAATTCCAGCTCTTGGGAAGCAGAAGCAGGTGGATCTCTGTGGATTCAAAACCAGACTGGTCTACATGGTGGATTCCAGGACAGCCAGGGCTACTTAATGAGACTCTGTCTCAAAAATAAGTGAATAAGCAAACATAGTAAAATGAAACAAATGTGTCAAGAATAGAGCAAAGAAATGTGGCCTGAAGAAGACTATTAATTAGATACAAGCAAATACAGGTGTAATGTGACAGCTTATGACAATTGATATGAAGAGAGAGGACACAGATTTGAGGAGCAGGATATTTGGAAGTGAGGGAACCTGTCTGTAGAGAGGACTATGTCTGGACACATCAGGTGGAGGCTGGGGAGGAGGAGGAGGGGCCAAAGAGAGATGTTAACTAGCTTGGATGGCCTTTCCCTCTGATTGCAGAAAGGCCCAGCCAGCAGAGGGCACAGAGTGGCTCGAACCCTCTTATTCTAGGTTGTGTTGGCAAAGGGTCAGGCCAGCTTCTCTCCCATGCTGAAGGCAAAGGACAGTGTGGTGGGAAGAGGACCAGACAGGAGCTGCATTCTGTGGTAGGGACTGGGACAGACCCGGACCTGGCAGTACGCCTCTCCCTACTGTCCTACACCAGCTTTGTAGACGTAGACTTGGGCAATGGAAGGGCCAGTACAAAAGTCACGAGCAGCCTCTTTCCTACCATCCCACCTTGGGAGGGTGGGTGTGGAGCGGGAAAGCCGAGTATGTGACTTGGATTCCATGACATTCCCAACAGAAGGCAGAAGGCAGAAGGTGCGCCATCTTTACAACAGAATTCTCTGGAATCGGTTCTGATTGTTTCATGTCCTGGGAATGACCACACCTGAAGGCAAACCCAGTTGGTGGTGGTGGCTCAGCTTCAAAGAAAATGACTGTGCCTGAGAAAAAAATTGTAGAAACTTTACTGTGACTCATCTAGACCTGGGAGGGTCAGCATGGCATAAGGGGTGGAGCAGGGAGAAAGACAGTATGG
>NC_034603.1:2011474-2020086 GCF_900095145.1 Mus pahari | reverse complement strand
AGGGAGAGGGAGAGGGAGAGGGAGAGGGAGAGGGAGAGGGAGAGACAGGATGGCGAAAGGGGAAGGGCAGGGCAGAGCCTTCCCCACTTTCTAGCTGTGAGTAAGCAACTCTGGGCTTCACGCAAAATAGAGATGTGCATCACAGTGCTGCCGGGTGTACATGTACCATGTGCACATCTGGCATTTAAAGCAGCTGGCTTCCTCCACGTGAAGTAGATGCCAGTGTTGGGCTATCATTTGCAATTTCACTTCTTAGAATGGGGAATTGTGAGTCAGCGAATGATTATCCATTAATTGACTGAATCTGTGTGTGAATAGTGACTCGTAAATCTGAGTACAACAAGATGATGAGGAAACCAACCATGCCTTAGAAGACAGAAGGGCCTGATGCTGCTTCCAGGACTGAGAAAAACCTCTCAGAGTGGATGATGCCTGGGTCCTTAGGCTGATTACTTGTGACTCAGTTAAGCACCGAGGGGACGACCCCTAGTAGAGGGAGCAGCCTGTGCAAAGGCAGGGGCGAGAGTGAACGATAGTTACTTTCACACACAGCTCAGCTACAGTCATCATAGAAAGCAGAGTTCTCAGAAGTAGGTGTCCTTGTCCCTGTGACTGTCACCACATCTACTTATTCTCTACTCTCCAGTCACCACATCTTCTTCTCATCTACTCTACTCTTCATTTCTGGATTCCACATCCTGGGATCAGTGCCTGGAACACAGGAGGCACTCCGGCGCTTCTCTGTGTGGCTGCCAGTATTATGCATTTCACACGCACCTTCTCTTTCGTCAATTACTATGCCCATTTTAAAGCTGAGAAAATTGAGGCATGAAGTAAAGACGTGTTGACATGAGCTCCAAGAACTCATGTGGGGAAGGAGTTGGCGTTCAAAACCAGACCCCAGACCCAGATTCAGCAGCTCGCCACTGCCTCGCATGTCTCTGCAGTATTGGCAGATGGCCACAGCTCTAAGCACAGAAGGAGGCAGAGTGAACATGAGGATCAGTGTTCCTGCCACGGTGGTGGTGGTGGGGGAGCTGAGTTCAAATAGGTCCTCATTAAGGGCCCCACTTCTCTAGGTGACGGGGAATGGGCATAGGGGATGGAGAACCAGCCTGGCTCCTGCTTCCTGTGCTGGTCTCCTGAAGCCCCCCTCCCCTCCTATCTAAAATGCCTCTTATGGCATTGCTGAGAGAATTCGGGGAGTGACAAGCAGTGTTCAGCACAGGGCAAGCACCCAGTTCATGGGAGCCACTGTTATGACAACTGTCATCTTATTAATACAATGTTCTGTGCAGCTGCAAGCTAGCGGGAGCGGAGTACCCTCGAGACTCCTGGAGGAGCTTGACAGGTTGCCGCCTGGAAAGAGTTGGCCAGGTTCACATTTCTTTTTCGAGCCATGGGGTATTTGCATCATCTGTAAGTCTCTAGGAACAGGAAGACTAGTAGGTAAAGACCAACCTTTGAGAACTCACTGTTGACCTGAAATGAGATGACCAACGAACTACCCTTCAAACTAGGCAAACTGAGATCTTGGTCACCCTGCTTCTAAGGGAGACAGAAGACATAGCCAGAGGATAAAGAGCCAGGGGGCGGAAGCTGGACCCTGTAGCCGAAGCACTCTGCTTGCTTCTAGAATGGAGCCTAAGGGACAGGTCTCCCTCAGGGACAGGAGAACTCACTGTGGTGGGTGTCTTGTTGCTGGACACCTGGACCTAACACAAGTCAGCTGAGGCCTGCAACTGTGTGCCCATTGGGAACATGGAGGTGTGGCAGGCAGTGTTTGTTACAAGCAGGCTGTGGAGGGGGCTTTTGCCACCTCCTGGGTGAGAGCCCAGGTCTTTGGAGTGCTCCCCCCTCATTCCCAGCTGGATCTTGGAAGGCATCACCTTCCCTCCACCCCATGACCCCTGGGTCAGGGGCCTTCTCCTGGGGGGGCTGAGAGTTTGTGTCTGGCTCCTACCAGTTGCCAGGAGGGGAGGAGGCCCCTGTAAAGGCCCTTTCACACCTCAAGGAAAAACAAACCCATCTGCAAATCCCAGAGGTGGGAGGTGGGGGCTTGGCAAATGGGCTAAGAGGGAGGAGTGTCCTGTCCCTGCTGAGATGGTGTGGGAGGGCTGGGATCCAGCCCCCTCCCTCCAACATAGCAGGGCTCTCCTCTAGAGAGCAGCGTTTTTGCTGGATGGACAGAGACACACCTGGAAGGGTAGGAAGCTGTGCAGCTCAGGATGGAGGCTGAGCTTTGAGCAGTGTGTGGGGAGACCTCCGTCAGTTCCTCAGAGTATGGCATCCCTGAGCACCCGGGGTCCTCTCTCAAGGCCTCAGTTTCCCCAGATATCCAGTGCTAGTGTCTGTGGCCTGGGATGCTCTTTCTGGCTGGAGAGAGTGTTTAGGCTTTCCCAGTGTGGGTGGAAGAGCCAGGCTGAGGCTGGGCACCAGAAGCAGCTCGAGTTCCATTCCTGAATATCAATGAGCAGGCCTAGGAATGTCTGCTACACAGCTGGCTGCCTGTCTGAGGGGTGGGGGAGAAGGGGATGGAGGAAATGGCCCGCCCGCCCGCCCTTCCCGGCAGCTCTCCCAGACCCACCTGCCCAGCAACATCAGGCAGAGCTTGCAGGCAGGCCTGGCAGCCTCTGCCCATAAAACAGGTAGATGGGGGAATTGTACTAGGCATTTGGCACCAGGTAGGGAACTGGGGAGGACTCTCTCTCTCTCTCTCTCTCTCTCTCTCTCTCTCTNTNTGTGTGTGTGTGTGTGTGTGTGTGTGTGTGTGTGTGCATACACATCCTCTGGAAGCCACAGTCCAGTCCCGTCCACCTATATTTATTTGTGCTCTGCACTGAGAGACTTACCCACTTGCTGCTCTGGGAAGAGGTAGATTTCCAATTTTGCCCCAGGCCTCAAGCGTTGGGGCTGAAGCCTGTGAAAGGCTTTGGGGAAGGCTGTAAACGCGGACTACCTAAAGACTCGAGCCGATAGTATATTTACTTTGCAAGAAACAGGCTGTGGCCATGCCATCTAGGACGCTGGGCTTCCACCTGTGAGCAGGCGAGTGAGGCTTGAGCCACTGGAGATGACTGAATAGCAGACATGAGACTGGGCTTCTCAACCATGGTCAGCTCACAGGGGACATCTGAAAGGTTCCAGTAGTGGGGTGCTTGCCAACAGTGTCATTCTGATGTCTCCAGGTGGTACAGAGCTGGAGTCTGTGGTGGCTACAGAGAAGGAGATGGGAGCATAGATGTGAACGGAGAGCCGTCCGTGGTTGTCATTTCTGACTCCTGGTCCCTCCATGAGTGGCAAGGAGGGGAGGCAGACTTTCATGGACTAGCGGCCCCACCTTCACTATTGGGCTGCTTCCTGGAGAAGGTCATGCACCTAGCAGCTGGCATCTGGACATACACAGGGGTCAGTTCTTGGAGGAGAATAAAGGCTAACCTGAGACCTTGGCCCTTGCTGTCTCCAGGGTTATCAAGATTCACATTCTAGTCCTGGATCCATCTATTCATTTATCCATCCATCCTCTGCACACCCACACCTCCATCTGTCCATCCATTTTCCATCCACTTACCCACTGACCAGTTGTGATGTGTTAGGATGGTTTGACAGGGTCCCTCAAATTGCTCATGCTGGAAACTTAATCTCCAACCCCCTATGTCAATGGTGCTCACGGTGGGACCCTTTGTAAGTGACAGGGTCATATTCATAGATTAGTGGGTGACAGGTTGTTGAGGGAGTGGCTTTGTTGTGAAAGTGGCTCTTGGGGGTGGCACCCCTGTCTCACTGTGTGATGCTCTGGGTTACCATCGTCTCGAGACAGTGCATCATGAAGGCCCTTGCCCAGCAGATGCTGAGCAGATGTGGATACAAGGTTAGCACTACCCCTTGGCTTTCCCAGCGTTCAGAACTGTGCAACCCATAAACCTCTATAGTTTATTAATTTCCTGGTCTGTTATGTTCAGTTATAGCATCAGAAAACAGATGAAGGTTAACGTTATCCCTGCTAGAGAATGGAACCCATTCCCACTTAGACAACTCCCCAGCTCTCTGCATGCCAGGGAAGCTGTTTTAGCCCTGTGAGCCTCAGTGTTTTCATCTGTATGATGGGGTCTAATGACCATCATCTCCTTTAAAGGCTGCTTTGAAAAAAGTCTGGATGTAAGCACCCAGCTCAGTACAACGGGCTCCACACAGGAGCTGTCACCAATATTTATCACAGTATCCTGCTGTCACTTCAAACTATCTTGGCACTAGCCATGGAGAAGAAAAGAGGGCAGTGTAGCTATACAGGGGATGTCACATACCAGCTGTTCTGAAATGAGCAGCCCTTCAGTGTCCCTGCACCCACTAATGGTGGGTGCTAATGATGGCTGCCTTGCAGGGTTAGGCAAACCTGAGAATGTAGGAAACAGGGCAAGCTCCGACATGTTGGCATCGTAGGACATGTTGACATTAGCGACCTCCTTCTCTTCCCTGAGGGTTGGCTGGAGGCATGCTGACTCCCAAGGGAACTGTGAGGCATTCAAGGAGGGCTGGCTGGCATAGTTCTCATCTACATGCAGTTGTCTGCGAAGCCCTTGGATGGACAGGTGATATCTTGTCTCTTATGAAGCCTCTAGATGGGAGAACATCAAATGCACAGAGCACTGTGTTGTAGGTGTTCTATAGCAAGGCTCCAGCAGCTGTCATGGCTGGACCCAGGAGCTGTCATAGCTGGTCGGGGGCTGCTAGAGCGGAGGGAAACTGTCCTAAAGAAGATGGCTTTTGGGTAGTGAGTCGAACAGAATGAGTTGCGGCTGTTTAAGTGTTGGATGCACTAGGAGATTGCATGTAGCCACTGCGATGGCTCCGGGGTTGCAAAGACTGGACGCTGCTCAGGAGATCGCACAGGTTTCATGTGCTATGAGAATCTTGTAAAGTCAGGTAGGGGTCAGACCAGACAGGCAGGCTGTGGCAAGGATCCTGTTTCCCACTAGGGGAAACGGAGGACTCAGGAAGTTTAAACCACCTGCCAAGAGTCAGGTAGGTCTCTGGGGCCAAGTCCTGTTGGGAGTCGAGAGGCAGAGTGCTAGGGCGCTCTGAGGAGCCCCCCCTCTTGTGAGGTGGGGTGGGGTAGGGCAGGAAGGTTCCCGGATGTGGAGAGAGAACATGGTGTCTGCGGGTGTGAGCCAGGCAGCAGCCTAAACACGGCAGACCCCGGCCAGCCTTGCTGCCAACACAACTGCTTGTGCGACTGCCAAGGAGCCAGATGCTGCTTCTGGAAAAAATAGCTTCCTGGCTCGGCACTCCTGGCTGGCCAGCCGGCCAGCCTGCCATGCAGGGGAGGGGGCTGTGGAGTGTGGGTGCAGCACCCCAGAACACACTGCTGTGCCTTTGAAGCCAGGGCAGGAAAGGGGGGGGTGCAGGGAGGATTCAAGCAAAATATTTTTGCTAAAAATATTCTGATTCAGAAGAGCTTCCCCCTCACTTTTGCTGGAAAACCAAGTCTTATTAAAACAACACTAGAATATTTCATGTTGATATCAATTAGGCAAAGGAGAAGGAATCTCGAACTTTTCTCCCTGCCAGTTTCACATAAAAGAAATATTCTCTTCGAGGCCAAAGGATGAAGGGCTTTCGTTTTTTTCCCCCCTTTCTGCACAAAATTCCTGCAGTGTGGATGGAAAGTTTCTCCTGTCTGCGAGTTTCCTGAGAAGTTGGGGCTCTGGACCTTCAGGCCAAGTTCTCTGGGTGGGGCAGGGCAGGTGGCTGGTCCCCAGAAAAGGCCCCCCGAACTGGTCAGGAAGGGAGAAAGCCAGGCCCACCTGCACCTAGGCCCAGCCAGCCCGACCTGTGCTCTTGGTTAAGGCTTCTGCCAGCTGGACCACTCTGCTGATGGCCCGGAGAGCAGTAGATACAGACAGAGCCTCTGGCCTGGGCTGCTGGCTCCCTTCATCAAAGCTGCTGAGCAGCTTCAAAACAGGGAGTTACACCGAGGTGCCAGACCTGGCCAAGGCCACTCTCGGGCTTAGGCTTTGCAAAACCGCAGCAGTGCCATCATTGCACACCTATTGTGTGCCAGGCACTGTAGAACTTGTCAATATGATATCTCATTTACTGGACACAGTGGCTGTAGAGATGGGGACTAGATTATCCCCAAAGCCCCAAGGATGTTTGGACTTAGCGTCACGTAGCTAGTCGAAGTGACAAGGCTTGAAGCCAAGTCTGTCTGGTCCTAGAGTCTGGGCTCTGTCCCCTGCTTCACTAACCTCTCAGAAGGCCATTGGCTCAGCTGGATGAGATCCTCTCTGTCTTCCATCTCTAAAGCAGGGCTCACGAATAACTCCCTCAGCACAATGTTCTCTCCCATTCTGATTCAATTTGTTTAAACATGAACTAATTCTTTAGTTTATTTCTTCAGTCCTCCACTCATCCGCACACCTATCTACCCACCTATTTATCTGTCTGTCTGTCCATCTATCCACCCATCTCACTATCCTTCTAACCACCTACCCAGCAACCTTCGGCCTGCCCCACTTTCAACCCAACACTCATCCATTGTCTGCCCACTTTCTACCTAGTTTTCAGTCACCCGTCTCCTCGATCACATCCACCTCCCAACTCTCTGCTCACCTTCCCGCATCTTCTCCCCTACTTTCTGTCTGCCCGACCAGCGTTTGTATATCCGTCCACTCATCCTCCACACATTCATCTGCCTCCCCAGGGCCACTCTTTACTCAGGAATGCAGAAGTGGCTGAAATGTTGTTCTGCCCAAATCCATCCTGAAGCCATCAGACACTGGGTGTGGTCTTAGAAAGATCGCCATCCATGGTACGGAGGACCTGTCTTTATTTTCTACAAGGAAGCTGCAGGTCTGGGACATCTGTGAGACTTGCTGGAAAGTTGGACATTTGAGCAGAAAGATTCAAAGTCTTGGAGTCAAATGAGACCTGAGTTCTAGTCCTTTCTAATGTGAGGACCTTCCTAGCGACTCTGACCCTGCAGGACAAGGAACGACTATACGAGGGCGGTGAGGCCCAAGCCTATTGTGCAGAACTTGGGCCTTCACTCTGAGGATGATGGGCACCAGGCCAGGGAATGGAGCAGAGTCATTCGCTCCAACTTAAGTTTTATTTTATTTCATTAATTCTGTTTTTCTTTCTTCTCTTTTCTTTTCTTTTCTTTTTTCTTTCTTTCTTTCTTTCTTTCTTTCTTTCTTTCTTTCTTTCTTTCTTTCTTTCTTTTTTTTTTTTTTTTTGGAGACAGGGTTTCTCTGTGTAGCCCTGGCTGTCTAGAACTCTCTCTGTAGACCAGGTTACCCTGGAATGAAAAGTTCTGCCTGCCTCTGCCTCCTAAGTGCTGGGATTAAAGGCATGTGCCACTATTGAGTTTTGAAGGATCACTCCAAGTCTTGTGTATAGAATAACCTGTCAGAAGATACAAAAATGTGAGCATCAGTTAGAAAGGTTATCTCAGTAATCCAGGGAGTAGGTGATGCTGGCTTGGTGCAGGGTGGTTGCATTAGAAGTGGCAAGAGCCATCAGATTCCATCAGTGAGTGGCAGGAGGTGAGGCCTCAGGAGTGATTTCCTTGTCTGATACCTGAGTAGCCAGGAGAATAACACCATCTCCTGGAAAAGGGAGGACTGTGGGTGGACCCAGGTTTAGGGACATTTGGATGTTAGGTTTGGCTGGTTGAATCTGAGATTCTTGTTCATGTGTAGTAACCATGCCATGTACACAGGTCAATGGGGTCTCAGATCAGCAGCAGGTTTGGGCTCAAGGTATGTGTGTGGGAAGTCACTGGCATATAAATGCTGTTCACAGCCTAAGGATGGATGAGATCAGAGTACAGGCAGAGAAGAGAAGAGGGCGGAGGGATGAGGTAGGGCCAGCCTCACCAAGGGTTGTTCCGGTCTGTGGTGAGGCACACATGATGAAAACATGGTCATCGCCCTCACTGAACATACGTTCTGAAGAGACAGCAGATGTGGGGGAATCAGCAAATTCAAGCTTGAGAGCTTTTTAAAAGAATTATTCTGGAGGGAGCCTTTACCCAGTTCAAGTCACTCAAACTTGGCATGAGCTGTTATGCTTGGTAGAAAGGGGAGGAGAGAGGCGGGTATATGGGGCTCCAACCCAGAGTTTGGGGGCTCACATAATTCTCTGTGCAGCTCTTTAAGATTGTTCTCTTGAGACCGGCACTTCTCAATTGAGAAATTGCCTCCAGATTGGCCTATATTTTATCTGCAGGGCATTTTCTTCACTGCTCATTGAGAGAAGAGGGCCTAGCCCACTGTGGGCAGTGCTATCCCTAGGCTTTCTTAAGCCTGGGCTGCTTGAGAAATGTAGTTGAAGATGAGCTTGGGAACAACATTTGTTTGTGGTTTTGGTTCACCTTGGCACCCTTTGATGATGGACTATGACCTATAAAATGAAATCAACTCTTCCCTTCCCAAGTTGATTATGGTCATGGTGTTTATCTCAGCAACAGAAAAGAAAATTAGGGCACCCGTTTAAAAACCAGGAAGAGGAGGAAGCCACTGGTGCCAGGCCACACATTGAGCGAGCGAGTGAGCGAGCGAAAGAGAGAGAGAGAGAGAGAGAGAGAGAGAGAGAGAGAGAGAGAGAGA
>NC_034603.1:2005022-2011439 GCF_900095145.1 Mus pahari | reverse complement strand
GAGAGAGAGAGAGAGAGAGACAGAGAGACAGAGAGACAGAGAGACAGAGACAGAGACAGAGAGAGAGAAGAGAGGGAGGGAGGGAGGGAGGGAGAGAGAGAGAGACAGAGAGAGAGAGAGAGACAGAGAGAGAGACAGAGAGACAGAGACAGAGACAGAGACAGAGAAAGACAGAGACAGAGACAGAGAAAGAATGCTAGGAAAGGAGATAAGATTCAGTCTCTATACTGGGATGTGGGTTTTCTCTCCTTGAGGCATCCCCAGACCTGGCAGACTATATTCTCATGCCTTCAAGAGGCAGGCTGGGGACATCAAGGAGGTGCTGGGGTTGGGGTTGGGGTTGGGGCTGGGGCTGAATGGGAAAAGCATAAGCTAATGCAAGGGCAGCTGCTTCTCTGCCTAGTCAATAGTGGCCCTCCGGAAATGTGGGCCAGATCTGGTTTCTAAAGAGAAGCCGGAAATCTGGATTTTTATGTGAAATTTCCCTCCTTTTAAAACAGTGTTGGGGCCAAATAAAACATGTGTGCATGTTGAGTTGACCTCAGGGCCACTGGCTACAGGCTCTAAGGATGTTAGACTGGTAGTTAAAATTAAAGGCTTTGAGATCCCAAATCCCAGGTTCGAATCCCCCAGCCCTCCCCACTGGCTGTGAGGTCTAGGGTGAGTGAGTCGTCTCTCGGAGACTCTGTTTCTTATATGTCAGTTATTTCATGTTGAGAGCTGTATGAGGATTGTGGGAGACAACGTGCCTACAAAGGATGAACATCCTGGTACCCAGTACCTAGCTGGACAAATTGTGAAGAGGTGTGTGTGTGTGTGTGTGTGTGTGTGTGTGTGTGTGTGTGTATGCTGGGATAAAGAGGTGTGAAACTGGGCTGTGGCTTTTCGTGACCTTCAAACGTCTATTCTAGCCTTACTGTGTAGCTCAGAGGCTGGGAGTGCATCCTTTGTAGACTTGGGCTCCCAGCCAGCCTTTCGATCCTTAGGCTCTCTTTCCAGCATTCCCCACGGGCCACTGTGGTGCCCTGGGCAACCATGGCCTTCATCCCTGAACAGTCCTCACCAGCCTGGCTTGCCCCTGTCAGGAGAGCCCTGGGGATGATGGATTCCTGCGGGATGTTTTCCACATTTCTGGAAACCCGCTGTGGTTTGGTTTTCCGTGGTACAGGCTCAGCCCAGTGCAATGGCTGGTAGCTGGGAGGGGCCAGAGTCGAGAACACATTCACTGAGCACCCACCCTGAACCAGGTCCCTGAGACTCCTAGATAATTAAACAGACCAGGGCCTCCATTATCTTGTTATGGATACAGACCTGAAATGGAGACATTTAAAACATTTTAAAACCAATGTTCTATGACTCCAGCTGGTAGCCTCCTTCACCTGGCCTGCTTACGTTCTTCCTCCATTTGGATGCTACATACTTCCGCCTAAAGCCTCTAAGTCTCTGGGACCTGCTCATTAATTTCCATTTGTCCACTAGGCATTGGTGTGGGGACCCGTCTTTCCTCCCACTGATGGCAGCCGCCACCCATGCTTCCAGTCAGCCTCTCTCAACCCATTTCATCTAAGGATGTGATGTTGCCCTGCCCTATTTCAAGCCCCCAGTAACCCCAAGGTCTTTTTCCCATCTCACCTCTGTGTTTCGACAAGCTGGGCTTTGAGAAGCTATCGGCACGCATCTGCTGTTGCTCAGTTCTGCACAGGCCTCTCTCTCGCAAAGTGAACTCCTAGCTAGGTTTCTGGTCTCTGCTTGCACATCACCTTCTGCAGGGAGTGTTGTCCACCCCTTCCCACCTCCAGGCTGCACTGGGGTCTCTGCTCTGTATCCCTAGAGCTTTGGATGTTCTGAAACTCACTGCAGAACAGGCTGGACTTGGACTCAAAAGTGTGTTGTTTTGTTTGTTTGTTTCCAAACAAGGCTTCTCCATGTAGTCCTGGCTGTCCTGGAACTCCTTCTGTAGACATGACTGTTCTCGGACTTGGAGATCCACCTGCCTCTGTCTCTCGAGTGGTGGAAGGTGTGTGCACCACCACTGCCCAGCTTCCCAGTGGCTATTGCTTAATGGCAATAGTGATAGCGACACTAATGTTAAATAAACTAACATGGTTCAAGCACTTGTACAGTGCATGTGTTTTCAATGCTCCCTCCACAGCAGTCTGCTTTAGCTTTTCAGTATGCTCCCAGCTAGGAGCTATTATAATCCATGCTTCATGGGTGAGGAGACGGGTTTAGTGGGGCTGTACCCAGTTCCGTGTCAGGTAGAACAAATAGCAACACTGTGTTCTAAAGATATACTTTCTGGTCTGACTCCCCTCAGTGTGCCGAAAGCCCCAGGCAGTCTAGGACCCCTGATACCTTGTCTTGGCCTTTAGCAGTACCTTGGTGCTTTATAAATGGTGAATGGTAGAGGAAAGCCAAGTTAGGTGATACAGAATTCCAGACCTGCCTGGGTACATACAGACAGTGGGCTTCTCAAGTGACCTGTTTTCATATTCTTTCTATTTTGTGCCTAGAATTCAGGGTCTAAGACAGCAATTCACAACCCCTTTGAGGATTGAATGACCTTTCACTGAGGTTGAATGTCAGATATTTACACTATGATTCACAACAGTAGCAAAATTACAGTTATGAGGTAGCATTAAAAATAACGTTATGGTTGGGGTCACCACAACACAGGACACTGTATTAAAGGGTTGTAGCGTTGGGGAGGCTGAGAACCCCTGGTCTAAAAGCAAACTCATCCAGGGAAGCAGAGTGGAATTCACAGACCCCGAACGTCCTTGGCATCCATCATCTTATTATTAAGATGAAGAGGACATTGGCCGGGCGTGGAGGCACACACCTTTAATCCCAGCACTTGGGAGGCAGAGGCCAGCCTGGTCTACAGAGTGAGTTCTAGGACAGCCAGGGCTACACAGAGAAACCCTGTCTCGAAAAACAAACAAACAAACAAAAAAGGACGTTTCTTGTCAAGTATGAATAGAGTGAGAGGACTTGGTAGATGAGCAGTGTTAACCCAGAGACCTTGTGCCCATTTTACAGAGGAGGAGATGGAGCCTCCAGGACTAGGTGGAGAGATGTCTGAGGTCAGTGGCCAGTCTACAGACACACCACCCTAAACATGCGGTTCACAAGGCCAGGATGTAGAGATTCAAATCCTTAAAACTGTTCCCCCCCCACCCAGGGATTACTTCCTTCACTGACATTCATTTAAATTTACATAGAGCTACATACATGTGTCAAGCTCACATTGCTCATGAGCAAACCACTTCAATTCCCACCTGATACTGTTTTTAGACAGCCTTTCAGGTGACCTTTTGACCTTTTCATTTCATCTGCCGTGTAATATTTCTAGATTCACTGTCTGAAGTCCAAGCCGGAAGGGGCGCGTCTCTCTTGCATTGTGTGGCTGGTGTTTCACAGAGCTCATCCACGGAGTTTGTCTTTGCCACAGTCCTTCTGTGCACCGTGTGGATGTGCTGTCTTACACTGCTACCATTCCACAGGGACAGGATCATGTTCTGGGGAGGGAGGGCAGGAGGGGCCAGATGTCAGATGTGTGCCTGTTTTCAGTTCACCTTATTTATCACTCATGACATAGATACTGGGTCGTGTAAACACCCATAGCTTTGTTCTTTGTTGTCTATTTAAGCTGTAGTCTATTCCCTACACCCCTTGAGTTGTACAGTGTTAAGAGTCTGTTGCTGGTGACTCTGATCACAGCCGGGTAATCACAGGGCCTCCAATTCCAGGTCCTCACATTTTGGGAGATCGCTTTCCTGTTTAAGTTTTATTTTTACTAGGTTTGGATTATGCTACACATCCATCTTTACATCCGAGGTTTCTTAATATTATGTGATTAATACTTTATATAGGTCACATATACTTTCGAAACATTATTTGGCTGTGTCACCACAGACATCTTACTGAAGATTTAAGTTGCTTTAGTTTTCATTTTTCTTTCTTTCAATGTGTGTGTGTGTGTGTGTGTGTGTGTGTGTGTGTGTAAAATACTATATCCCAGGTTAGCCTCAAACTCATGTTTATCCTCCTGCCTCAGTGTCCTGGGTACTGTGAATTACACCTGGCTAATTCCTTTTTTAAACCCTTTATTAATTTCCACATTCACCTGAATCCTGCTCATCTCCCCATCTCTTCATCTCCCCACTTTGCTCTTGCAACCTCCCCCACTAAATAAAACTCACACAAAAAACAAAAAGGCATAGAAAACATTTAATCATAGAAGCTGTATATGTCACAGTCTATCCCTTTGTCCACACATCTGCACTTGCAAATGTTCATTGTAACAAATCTGGTCTGGTTTGATCTTCAGCTCTGTGACACCATTAATACGGGATCCCCATTGGGAACCCTCCCCGTGTTCCTGTTGCTGCCCTGTGTCGTGAAGATCCTGTAGCTTTGGATCAGCAGGACCAGCCCCTTCACACATTCCAACAAGTCACAGATGACATGATGTGGGGGATGGGCCAATTCAGAGCTCGGGTGGAAACTGAGCTGGTCAGCCCACCTGCTCTCCCTCATCTGCACGGCAGGGTGAGCTCTCCAGCTCTGCTCTGGGTAGGCCACCACCCAGGCAGGTGTTGGGACTGGCTCACCTGCACCCAGGCCTCCAGAGCCAACTCCACTGTGCTGCCCAGTCAAGGTTTGGAGCCCTCTCTTCTAAGTGCTGCAGCCCAGGAGGGACCGGGCCAGCCCTCCGGATCTCACACCCTTAGGGCTGGCTCCCTCATGCATTCTCCACAGCTCTACTGTGTTGCCCAGGTGAAATACAGGGCAGGTTCCCAAGTGGTACAGCCACTGAGTGGAGAGGGCTGGCTTACACGCTCCCCTGACCCTAAAGGCAGCTAGCTCTCCTGGCTACTGTAGGTAGCAAGACAGGAGGGGGAGGGCATCACTCACACCCAGGCCACCTCACATCAGACAAGCGTCAGGGCCAGCTCTCCAGAACTCATGCCCTTAGGGCCTGCTCAACTATGCCCCCTGCACTAGGGCCAGCTCTGCTGTGCTGTCCAGAATAGGTGCAGAGCCTGCCCCTCAAGTGCTGCAGCCAAGGAGGAGCAGGAGCAGCTCCTCTGCTCTCACGATCCCAGCTCAGCTCTTCCAACTGCCACAGGTAGCAAGGGAGCAGAGGGGCCCCCCACCCCAGGCCACTTCACAGCCGAGGGTTGGAAGGGCCAGCTCTCCCTCGCTCATGCCCTCAGGGTTGGTTCACCTGCACTTCCCCCCACCAGGACCAGCTCCACTGATGCCTGGGTTGAGGCACAGGGCCAGCTCTATAGAGTGCCACATCATGCAGTGAGGGCCAAGGCCAGCGATGCATAGCCACTGGACATCTATGTGGTCCCCTGTAGCTATCCTGACCAGCGACATCCCCACGCTTTCCAGTGCTAACATGTGAACATTGATACTGACCCCCACCGCTGCCACACAGCCACAGACCCAAACATGACTCCCGGAGGCAGCCTGGGCTGGGACCTTATTATGCCATAGGTGGTGTGCCTGGCCACTCACAACAGGCTTCTCTTCACCCTCCAGTCTCAGGTTTGTTCTCTCTCCTTAACACTCAGGCTGTTCCACTTCTCCTCTCTTCCCATATGTATTCTCAGCTGCTGGACCCCTGGGTGACATCCTCCTCTGTACTCCATGGCATGGTGGCAAGCAGGTGTCTATTGCTCCCCTGTGCTGTGCGCTGGAGGGCAGGTATGTGTGTGGCATCTTCCTCCTCCATCGCTGCACTGCCTGGATTTGATTTGATTTGATTTTTATGATTTCCTAGGCATATGACAGCTGTGGCCATCAAGCTAGGATGAACACAGGACTGGCATTGGCTCTGCTATGACTGGTAGAAGCACGCCACCACCACCAAGGTGTCTTTCCCCCCATTGCCAGGGTGGCAGGGGGCGTCTGCCTAGTTGTTTTAATTTTAAACTGCCATAGATAATTGAAGTTTTATCTTCTTTTCTTTTAAATGACTCCCCCCCCCCAAGGTAGATGCTAATAAACAAAAGCACTCTGTCAAAGATCTTGAACACTCTTAAAAATCTTTGGTGTCATTATTTCCCCAAAGGTGTTTACATTCCCAGATCTGTGTGCCAGCTCTGGGTGCTCCCAGTTGTCACCTCTACAGCATAGGTCTTATATTCTTTTAAATCCAAAGTTCTGTTTATCTGGTGACAGGCAACTGACATCTTGTTTTATGTTGCATTTCTTTGCTTTCTGGTGAAGTTGTAGTCTCTTTCTCTTTAAATAAAGTTAGATATTTTTTCACAATGTCCCCACGTAGCCCATTCATACCTCTTAGCTTTTGTCATCCCGTCTTTCCTCTGTCACACTTTTAATTTTCAGAGTCACATAACACCTTGCTTTTCTTTCTTTCTTTCTTCCTTTCTTTCTTTC